>NW_024871926.1:0-18211 GCF_019054845.1 Dipodomys spectabilis
TAAATCAGGAACGAGACAGAGCTGTCCATTCTCACCACTTCTCTTCAATCCAGTATTAGAATGCCTAGCTACAGCAATAAGACAAGATGCAAACATAAAATGGATCTAAATAAGGAAAGATGAAGTAAAACTCTCCCTCTTTGCAGATGATATGATCTTGTATTTAAAGAATCCCACGGACTCCACTCCCAAATTATTCAAGCTTATGCAAAACTTGGGCAAAGTAGCAGGGTATAAATTTAACCTTCAAAGACCAATGGCTTTTCTGTAT
The DNA here is from genome assembly GCF_019054845.1 of Dipodomys spectabilis. Lineage (NCBI taxonomy): Eukaryota > Metazoa > Chordata > Mammalia > Rodentia > Heteromyidae > Dipodomys > Dipodomys spectabilis. The sequence goes on from NW_024871926.1 coordinate 272, forward strand.
GTCAACAATGAGAAAAGGGTGGCTGAAATCAGGAAAGCAACTCCATTTGTAATAGCTCCACAAAAAATAAAATACCTAGGAATTAACTTAACCAAAGAAATGAAGGACCTCTATGATGAAAACTTTAAAACCATGAAAAAGGAAATCAAAACAGAACTTAGAAAGTGGCAAAAACTCCCATGCTTCTGGATTGGAAGGAGCAACATCATGAAAATGGCAATACTTCCCAAGGCTATCTACAAATTCAATGCAATACCTATCAATATCCCAAACTCATTCTTCAAGGAATAGAAGAGACAATCCAAAAATTCATATGGAACAATAAAAGACCCTGAATAGCAAAAAAGATCCTTAACAGAAAGAACAGTGCTGGAGGAATATCAATACCAAATTTCAAACTCTACTATAATGCCATAATATTCAAAACAGTACTGGCACAAGAACACACTTCAAGACCAATGGAATAGAATTGAACCTACAGATATATAGCAATCTAATCTTCAATAAGGAAGCTAAAAAATTAGAGTGGAAGAAAGACAGCCTTTTAAGTAAATGGTGCTGGCAAAATTGGTTAATACCTTGTAAAAAACCAAAGCTAGATCCTTATATATCACCCCACACATGAATCAACTCCAAATGGATCAAAGACCTTGGAGTCAAAGCAGACACTCTGTAAACATTACAGGATGCAATAGGAGAAACCCTAGGTATACTTAGAACAGGCTGAAATTTTATTAATAGAGACCCAGAAACATAACAAATCAAAGAAGGGTTGGACAAATGGTATTGCATGAAATTGCAGAGCTTCTGCAAGGCAAAGGACATAGCTAGCAAGATAAATAGGAAGCCCACGGATTGGGAGAAGATCTTCATTAGCCATACAATGGACAAGGGTCTCATATCTAAAATATACCTGGAACTCAAAAAATTAAATCCCCCGACAACAAATCCTCAAAGAAACAACTCCAATAAGTAAGTGGGCTAAAGACTTAAAGAGAAACTTCTCTGAAGAGGAAAGAAGGATGGCTGATAGACATATGAAGAAATGCTCAACTTCTCTAGCTATAAAAGAAATGCAAATCAGCACAACATTGAGATACCACCTCAGCCCAGTTAGAATGGCTAGAGTCAAGAACTCTAATAACAACAGATGCTGGAGGAGATGGGGACAGAATGGAACCTTACCGCATTGTTGGTGGTTGTGTAAAGTTGTTCAACCACTTTGGAAAGCAGTATGGAGTTTCCTCAAAAGACTCCACGTAAAGCTCCCCTATGACCCAGCAATCCCATTTTTTGTGCATTTACTCAAATGATCACCAACAAGACCACACTAAAGCTACAAGCACAACTATGTTTATTGCAACATTATTTACCATAGGTAACATATGAAACCAACCCAGATGTCCATTAGATGAATGGATCAAGAAAATGTGGTATATATACACAATGGAATTCTATGCCTCCATCAGAAAGAATGACATTGCCCCATTTGTTAGGAAATGGAAAGACTTGGAAAAAATTAAGTGAAGTAAGCCACGCCCAAAGAAACATAGGTCCCATGGTTTCCCTTATTTGCAATAGCTAGTATATGTCTGAGACAAGCAGAAAAGGTAAGATAAGTTCATGTTAGGTGAAATGAACCACAAGATAAGTATTCAAATGTTTTTTTTTTTCTTGAAATTGTTTCTAACATATTTATAAGATGATTTCTTTGTTGCTTTGTATGTCCCTCCCCCACGGTATAACCCCTGCTTTCATTATATTTGATATTGGTATAATTTGTGGAGGGAAAGGGAAAAAACAAACCTTTAAATAGGGATACATTGGACCCATTGCAACGATGAGCTATACAAGTCATTATGTCGAATAACGAACTTTACAACTTTCGCTGGGGGTAGGGAGTTGGGGGGGGGGGTAGGGGAGGAGATGGGAAGGGATGGAAAGGGGAAACAATGGAGGAGGCAACAATGCTTGATAAGAAATGTACTCATTACCTTGCCCATGTAATTGTAACCCCTCTGTATGGTGTTTTGCCAATAAAAAATTTTAAAAAAATTGTCACAAAACACATTTTTGACAGAATAAACATTAATGTATCACCTAGAATCTGGGTATGGTTAGTAACTCTAGAGGATTTTCTCATACTTTCAGAATTTTCATAAACATATATAATAGAAGTCAAATGAGGTGGTTTATACCTATAATCGTAGCTACTCTGAAAATGGAAATGTCGATAGTTGCAGTTCAAGTTCAAGCTGGAAAACATACAAGAGACCTCCATCTCAATCAATAAAAGCTGGGTGTGCCAATGTATGGCTGTCATCCTACCTATGTAGAACATAAAACTAGGAAGTTCACTATCCAGGTATCCTAGGAATAAACAAATACAAGATTCTATCTCAAAAAAAATCAAAGCAGGGGTTAGGAAGGTGGCTCAGTGGTAGAGCACTTGCCTTGCATGCCTGAGGCACTGGGTTCAATTCCTCAGCACTACATAAGCAAAAAGAAAAAAGCCGGAAGTGGCACTGTGTCTCAAGTGGTAGAGCGCTAGCCTTGAGCTGAAGAGCTGAGGAACAGCGCCCAGGCCCAGAGTTCAGGCCCCACAACTGGACCCAAAAAACAAACAAACAAACAAACAATCAAAGCAAAAATTGCTGGATGTGGCATGATTCAAGTGGTCAGGTGCCTGCCGGGCAAATGCAAGGCTCTGAATTTGAATCCAAGTACTTACCTCAAAAAATTAAAAGTAAACAATATGAATTAATTCTCTAAATAACTTCTCAGTGTAATTATCTTATATATTCTCCAAATAATCTTGTAGTGAACACAGAGAATTGATTAAGCCAGATAAATATAATACTCCAGAATCATAGAATGGCTCAGAGGTCAGCTCTGAGATCAATTCAGTGTCTGGATCTTACTGTTCTTAGATCCACAATCTTATGGGAAAAGAAAAAGAATGTATAATTACAATACATTTATTTACAATCTTCATCCAACTTCACATATTGAAATTCTATCTCAAATATAATGTTATAGAAGTTGTCCTTTGTGTGTGTATGTGGATATGTGGATGGTAATTAAGTCGTGGAGGCAAGCCTTCATTAATGGTATTTAAATAAACAAAACCGAATAGATTTCAATCCTGATCTTTAATACAGTGCATCAATCTGAAAAACAAAAATCCTGACTATGCTGGCATTGCAATCTTGGGCCTCCAGGCTCCAGAATGTAGAAATAAATCTGTTGTTTATAACCAATTCAGTGTCTGGTAATTTGTCATCATAGGTCAAAAGGACTAACATTAAGCCATCTGAAAAGAACAGTTGTGGTTTCTTTCTTCTTCTTCTTTTTTGTCGGTCATGGGGCCTAAACTCTGGGCCTGGGAGCTGTCCCTCAGCTCTTCAGCTCAAGGCTAGAGCTCTTCCAATTGAGCCTCAGCCCTACGTCTGGCTTTTTCTGCTTTGTGGTGCTGAGGAATCAAACTAAGGGCCTCATGCATGCAAGGCAAGCACTCTACCACTGAGCCACCTTCCCAGCCCTGGTTTCTCTATTTTCTTTTTCCATCTTTCCAGAGGCCCTTTGATATTGAAAAATGCTAAGACTCCATACAGAAAAATTTTAAAACTGCCCTGTTGTTCAACTCTGACTTCACAAATTTTGGAGTGTAAAGAATGACATCAAGTACCTAAGAGACTGAATACAAGACACTTCATTATCTTCTGCTTTGCTCATCAGCACCTGGAGCAAATTTACACTATATAAACAAGTCAACTAACAGTAGTTATGACAAATTTTAAAAATGCATAGCCTGAAAACACTTTATGAACACTCGCACTGTAGTCTCATTGGCTCCCATGTCCAAAATAAGAAACAAAGGCTTAAAGAGAGGTAGGTAATTTACTCCAGGTTGCAAAAACTGGTATATTGGTACATTTAAACTCAGACTACTCTATATCCATACTTAGGCTAACATACCATGGGCATTTATTTTTCTACAGAAATAAAAGTCTCACAGACCTTTTTTCAAGTTCTAGACATATGTTCTACCATGATATCTCTATCCTGGGTGCTTTACTGGTGCCCCCAAGTCATATCAGCTGAAGTTGATACATCTGCACCCACTCAAATAAAAATGGCTGAGACTTGGGCAACTGTACTTTTAAAACCTCCCGTACAGTAAAAATGTGTAATTAACAGTATGAAATCCTGGGCTAGAGAATAAATTTTCTATGATGGTGTTAGGCCCACCTCACAAATCTTTCTTGGTCTCTCTCCTTCCTTCCTTTTTAGTGCTGGGAATTGAACCCAGGACCCTGTGCATATTAAGAAAGTGCCATAACTCCAAGCTATATGACCATTTCAATAGCTCCAATTTCACTCTCCAATTCACTGCTACATTGTTCCTGATACTTTACATTCCCTGAGCATAATATTTGGAGATTATTGAACTTCATAAGCTTTTCATAATTTTACAGAATATTTATTTTCTCTTTCCTATGTATCATGACACTGTGCAAGAAGGATTTGGTTGAACTCTCCAGGCAGAGTTCATAGCTCATCATCAGGTTCTATTTTACATGCATATCATTATATTAATACATTTAGAATAACAACGCACTTAAATAATTGTTTCTCTTCTTCAGACTATTGGTAGACCCATGTTCTATTGTAGCTTTTATATAAACAGGAATAGAATTTTTCTTGTCTTATTTTCCTTTTTTTTGACTTGGTACAAATTTTCCTGATTTTATAGAACTGTTTTTTTCCAAGAATATTTTTTTCAGGACATTTCTGCATATTGTGTATACTACAATTAAGAGATTTCCAGCCAAAGAAAACAACTCAGAATTCTAGAGGTTAATGACTATACTCTGGATTCCTGTGCATTGGCACTGCATTTGGCATCTCAGTGTTACAACAATAGACAATTTATTTTGAAAGTTGCTTTCTTTTTGGTTTCCCATTTTGAGCCATATAACTCATTTAAGGTGTACAGCAAGTTAACCATGGGAGGATGAGCTGGTAATCTTTTTTTAAAAAAAATTTATTGTAAAGATACTGTATAGAGGGGTTACAGTTACATGAGTAAGGTAATGAGTACATTTCCTCTTAAGCATTTTACCCCCTTCTTTGTTTTCCCCCTACATTCCCTTCCCTCCTTACTTCCCCAACTCCTCCTTCCCCCTATCTTGAAATTGTGAAGTTCGTTTTCAACATAGTGTATTGTACATCTCATCGTTACAATTGGTCAACCTGTATCCTTGCTTCAGCATTTTGTTATTTCTCTTCCCCTCCCCAAATTAGAAAAAATATATATATACAAGATGCAGGGAACCGGAATGAAATACAGTGACAACAGAGGATATATGAGCTGGCCATCTTTAGCCTTCAAATTCCAAAACAAAAGCAAGCAATGAATGATAAAAATTGTTCATAAGGGTACTCTCAGCCTTCCAATTGGTGTTCTGATTCTTCCATTAAAATAAAATCTTGTTAGAATCAAATTCTGATCCAGGCTAAAATGCAATACCCATGAAAATGAAGACATTAAGTTGGTATTAGTTAAATATGCCTTCCTATTAATGGAATGCCACAGAAAAGGGTTTCACAAAAATGATGATAGCAAGAGGGATTTTGGACAAAGGCATTATAGTTGGTAAGGCGTGTAAAAGTTACAAAACTGGAACTTCATGCTGGGAAAAAGATTAACTTCACAGGGAGGAATAACTTACTATTTTAGATGAGCCAACTTAAGATGGATCATTTGATGATGCATTTAATATTATGGAGACAACAACGAGTTTCAGTGATTGAGACAGTTCAATTAATTATGGAATTTATAAGCACTGGACTCCCATGTAATCATTATAAGTGATGTTCTTAGAACATTATGCAATTTCTAAGGATGTTATTGGATAGGAAATATATGCATGATATAATGAGATGAAAAGTCAAATTATAAAGTAGGCTCACACCTGTAATCCTACCTACTCACAAGGGTGAGATTTGAAGATCATGGTTCAAAGTCAGCCCCTGGAGGAAAATCTATTTAACCACCGAAATGCCAGAAATGGAGATGTGGCTAGCGTTGAGGAAAAAGAAAAGGAGAGAACAATGTGTAGGCACCGAATTCAAGCTCCAGTTTTGGCAATAAACAAATGAATAATTAAACAAAGGTATGACCCCAAAGTGAAGGAAAATATGTATATGCATATATGCGTGGCAGAAGGGTCTAACTGTGGTGTTCCAGTGTTCACCTTGTGGAGCTCCAGAATGGGGACAGCACAAACATTTACTTAAAGGAAATCAAAAGTGACAATATATTGGAAATGATCTGTACACTGGGGGGGGGGGTGATTGAGAGAGCGAGGGAAAGAGGAAGAAAAATGAGGGAGGGGAAACAAGTTAGGAAATGTTATCACTATCTTACTTATGTAACTGTAACCCCTGTGTACATCACCTTGACAATAATATTAAAATAAAAAAATAAGAAACAAAACAAAAGCTTTTATTTATGTTATATTTAAAAGTATATTTTAAAAAGAATTATAGGCATTATTTAAATTTCTAATGCATGGCCACACTCTACTGGAGTGTACTGGAATTTGGAGAGAATTACACGAGTCCATGAGTAAGGACCCCAATAAGAATTCCACAAAGGAATGTCAACATGGACCAAAGGGTCCTACCCATAGTACCTTGCTTCTACAGCAAATCACACAATCTCCCAAATCCACATAATTTAATCATTTAAAGGCAAATGATGAACCAACATCTCCATTTGTAGAAATACATACTTGCGACAAGGATAGAAAAGGCACCGAGAGCCAAAGTAAATGTGATGCAATTTTAAGGAAGATTCCATAGATAAAGGAATGTGTCCCACACATTTCCAACTCTAAATCTGGGAAAGTTAGTCATCTTTGTCATACTAATAAAAACCACAAAAATGCTAACTGTAGGATGCAAAAAGATTGCATGAGAACAGGTGTTCATTGTGACAGCACAGCAACTTCAGTGCAAATTACTATGTCTCTTTCCTTGTTTTCTTCCCACCTCATTCTTGAATTCTGAAGGTGAGATTCTGAGGAGCCAGTTTTCTTTGCTCCAGTAATTAATGAAAGGGAACAGGTGATTGGAGATACAATTTCTTCACATAGTTCTTGGATTCTCATTCTTTATTAAGCTTACTGAGTACTAATGGGATTATAAAACACAAGAAAGTCCTAAGTTTTCCACTAATTTTTTAAATGCCTGCTGTAAGAACAATCAAAATTAACAAAAGAAACAACTCAGAAAGATATTTGTGGTGTATTGATACCAGGAGAATTTGAAATGTCACATGTAAATTCCAAATGACATTTACAAAGCACAAACCCTAATTCTTCTGTGAGCTAATGTGATAATTACACATTTATATTTTCCAACAAAATCACCATTGAGAACAGCACAGCCAATTTCAATCACAGAAGCAAAGCTGCAAAGAATTGCTAAAATTTTCACATATTCATTCCTAGAGTTGAGAGGGTTGGTTCTGCTGACGTTGACTGTTTGATCCTTTTCTTCCTCACAAATAAATGTGCCTATGTAGAACAATTTATACCTATATCTTAACTTCATGGGTGTCTAGCCTTTCTGGTCTGATCTTCAGTCTGAGTACCAACTATGTTTATGAACATGGACCATCCCTTAAGCAGAAACACACTCTAAAACAGTTCTAACAGAAACATCTGTGATAATGGATATATTCTATATATGCATTGTCTAATAGACTAGCCACTGGCTATATGTGGCTACTGAACCTCAAATGTGAATTAATTCTTCCAATTTCAGTTAAATGAAATTTTAAATAATGAGATGCATCTATTCACTGTTAACTGGACAGCTCAGTTACCAAATAAGGAAACTGAAGTTCTCACAACGATGTGATAAAATATAATCCAAATGAAGAAGGTTCCATGCCTGCATGCCTGTGAATTATCTGAGCTTTTCTGTCTTATAGAATTCAGTCATCACTCACCTAGATTGACAGCTTGGAGGAAAGGAGTGGGAGATAAACACAAGCTACTTGGGATACTGAGAATTGCTCCTTGAAGATGAGGGTTGTGCATGAATCTTTTCTGTGTTTAGTAGACAGCAAAGTGTGTAGAATCCTGTAGGTAGAAAAATAATGTTTGTATTTCAATATGTCAAACAGGTGCTCTGTTTATCAAAATGGGGGAGAAGTCAGACAGGTGAATTCTTTAAATATACAAACAATATATAGAAAATTTGCTACATTCTATTCCATGATAGGCCCTAGAATAAACTTTGGTTCTTTGTACCATACTCTGTAAATATTCACACACTAAAAAACAGAAATATAATCCTTTATTACTGTTAAAATACATAGGCTATCTTCATAAAAATATTTGTGGACCTATTTTTCCTTAATTTCTTCCACACTTGCATTAAGAAATGGCTCTAAGAGATAAGCTTCTTGATGTGTAAAATTTGAACTCCATCTATGTCATTTGTTGAATTGTACTCTAGATAGGATTGAAGTCTCTATTTCATCTTAAGGCTTAGGGCTGGAAAAAGAATAAGTATTCTCAACAAAGTGTCATGCCCCACTTTTAAGGAGAGCTATGTATTTATTAGGAGAAATATGTATTGGTCTTGGAAGCTAGGACCCTTCAAGAAACAAAAGAAAAAGAACAATTCTTCGGCAGTCTCAAGTATTTGCCTATCTTCAAGTGAACATTAGCTGCTCTATATTCTATAGTATATTTGCAAGAATATTTTTGCAAGCTATTTCTAAGCTATTGTCATCCTCCAGAGTAAAGTTCAAGCATGCCTATTTCTCATTATATAGATCGCAGTTGCTCAAAGTCAGAACCCATTGTTTGTATAGGTTTCACATGTCTATCACTACTTCACTCAGTGGCACTGAGGGCTGAGAGATTCACTTCAAATATACAAATACACACATACATACACACACATATCTCACTGGCTTTCACTATTGCTATAAAAATTAAGTCCTTTTTGTCTCTGACCGGAGAGCATTATAAATCACCTAGCATCCATGAAAATGTGACAAATTCATTATTAACTTGCAAGTAGGTTAAATCTCAAGCTTCACACATTTCTAAATACTCATATGAAGAAAAATGTATTCCTAGAGTTTTAGTGTGCTTCTATATTACAAAGCTCTTAATTTTCATCTAATTTACCCAGAGGAGGCAACAATGCTCGATACCAAATGTACTCATTTCCTTGCTCATGTAACTGTAAGCCTTCTGTAAAGTATTCTTACAATCAAAAACGTACAAAAAGGGGAAAAAAGAAATTGGAAATCATGTACTTCCATTAGAACTAACTAAATTTAAGGGTTGTAACTTTCTATAGGTTTTTAAGGACCTAAGAAGTTGTGAATATGACCCAAGACCTTAACTAAAAGTTGAGGGAGAGAGATCCAAAAGTGGAAGTAGATAGGCTACCAGAGCATAATTATGTAGCTTTAGTTCACTGTTACCATATCAGGAGTGCAAATCAATATGATGGTTCATAGTTACAGGACCAGTAGACATACTGGAAACTGACATCAGAGAATGGTCATTCATTGTGGGAAAACACAAATCAGGATGCACCAAAGGATGCAATCAACAGTGTCCAAAAAAGCAGCACAGAATGGGATAAAGTCATTGCAAGCATATATTTGATAAGTGGTTCACATCAAGAATATATACAGAACATCATCCCAACAACAATACATAAACCAATTTTACAATGTGCAAAGAACTGAGATGTTTCTCCAGAGAAGACAAACTGTTAACAAGCCCACAAAAAAGGTGTTTAATATCACTAATCCCCAGAAAGTGTAAGTCAAAATAATGAAGGAAATTACCACTTCATATGTATTAGGTGGGATAACTACTAAAAATAAAGTAACAATATTGACAAAAGTGTGGTGAAATTGGAACCTTTCTATGGGAAACAGTATGGCATCTTTTCAAACAATTAAAAACAGGAATATTCATACTTGTAATGCTAACCACTCAGGACAGGAGGCTGAAATGCAAGCGTTGAGGTTCAAAGCCAGCCCGGGCAGAAAACTGCAAGTGGACCTGTGGTTTAAATCAATAGAACACTAGCCTTGAGGAAAAGTTCAGGGACTGTAACCTGTCCCCAGGTTCAAGCCCCATGACAAAAAATAAGGAAAAGAGAATTATCATATGATCCAATGACTACATTTCTGGGCATATACTCTAAGATCTAAAAGCAAGGTCTGGAAGGGATCTTTGTACATTCATATTCATTTTGTACAATACTCAAAACATGGAGGCAATCCAAGTGGCCATCAACAAATGAATAAGCTAAAGCAAATGTGGTTTTTACATATAGTTGTATATTATTTCAACTTTAAAAAGAATTATGTTGTGACAGATGCTATATTATGGATGAATCTTTGGGACACTTTGCTAAGTGAAATAATCCAGTCACAAAAGATCAAATATTACATGATTCTACTTATGTCAGTTACATAGAACAGTCAAATTGATAGAGATAGGAAGCAAAATTGTACTTGATGCATATCTTGAAGCAGAGGAGAGTGGAAAATTGTTTTAATGAATATAGAATTTGAATCTTGGAAGACGAAACGAGTGTGGACATTGAGCTTGTAGAATATTGTAAATGTACATACTACTACTATGCTCTATTCTTAAAATGATTCAGATAATAAAACCTGGGAGAGGAAAAGGAGAATGATGAAGGGGTAAGTATAATCAAGGTACATTGTATGCCTATGTGGATATATCAAAATAAAATCCACTTATTTAACTAGGTAATGCTAATACAGAATTTAAAAAGAGAACAAATTTTAAGTTGTATGCATTTGACTGCAATTATTGAAAGAAAAAAGAAAAAAACAACCATCACAGGCTGGGAAAACAACTTAAATTGCCAGTGTGCAATAAACCTGGGTTCAAAACTATATCTCACTTAAGTGTGTGAGGCTGCTTTTTAAACATGCTTTTATATTATTATCTTTAAGTAGTTGTACAAACAAGTTCCCATTCTACAAAACAATATATTAATACAAGGTGTCTGACAACATTATCACCCATCCCTCCTAACCCAACCCTTCTCTCACTTTGTTAAAAAATTGAGAGACGTGATTACATAATTTTCACATATTTCACAGTATTGTGGAATCCTGATACTTAAAGTCACAAACACATTTGAACCTTCCCAAGAAAAATTATCATTATCATGGTGTATAAAGTTTGTGAATTCTGTGAGCTTTGACAACACAAATTATTTCTTCCATATCAGGTGATGTTTACATTTCTTGCTTTTTGCTATTCCCTCTTTCCCTCTTATTCCTCCTTTCCTATCACTGTCTTTGGGTTGCTTAGTTCTTTTCCTTTTACGACCAGTGCAGCTGATGGGCCCCTTTGTTGTATGTTGTTCCATTTCCCACTCATTATGTTCCTCCTTCTGGCTTCCCTCCGTTGAGTGCACTGAGACTGTTTTTAATGTAATGATAGTACGCTCAGGGAAATCATCCCTTTTGTACAAAATACATTGTCAGTTTGCTGTAATTTGGATGTTATCATACACATAATAGCATATGTAGCATATGAGATATGTTTCCTCTTTTTCTTATGCTTCAAAGTAGTTTCTAGTTGAACATAAAATGCATCATCTGTTCCCCATAAAAAAATAGTAAAACATTATACATGAGGTACATGATATACATAGCAAAATATCTCAAGTGCCTACCATAATATCCACCCTTCCTTTCTGAATCAATAGAGACACCTTTCGATTTAACTGAAGTCCAAGTTAAGTAAAATAATAACATTTCTCAATAATACAGATAAAAATGTTACCTGATAGCATCTAGGATATTGTCTTAAAGGACAGTACACACATGTTCTGTATTTCTTTATTTCCTTCTTTTTGTTCTTTCACCTCACTTCCTGGATCTTGGAAGTGATTACTGGCATTTTAGGAGTCACCTTGGGCCAAAACAGTGAGGGCTAAATCCTAATGCTGGGGTATGCCTCCATCTTCTTGGAATCTTCATGCCTGTACTGTCTTCCTCTGGGCTTTCAACAGATAAGAGACTAAACCATTACTATTTACATTGTTATGATCATTTGAGTTCTCCTGTCCTTAAGATACTTACACTGTGGATTGATATGCACTCACAGAAAATACATAGTATTGCTTTTTAATATATACATATATTATCCTTTAAGTAGTTTTACAAAGGGTCATCATTCAACAAGTCAGTTAATAAATACAATGCAGCTTGATCGATATCACTGTTTCTATCAATTTTCTTTCATTTGCTCATCAAAACGTCATTACCAGTTATATATTGAACATATAGTTCTGCTACTAAGAACTTGCTTCATCTGCAGTTAGATTCCTAAGTATACTTTCGGATGCACAAATATGATCTTCAGGCTAAATGCAGATCAGAATGTACCTTCAGGAGAAATTACTTCCCACAACAAAATACAGGACTATGAAGATAACACAAGCACCCGGGGAATGGTGGTTTAGAAATACAGTCCAGTTATTTCTCTTCCCTAGATTTGCTAAAGGTATCTTGGCTCAAAGCAGAACTGTTGGCTCAAAGCAGAACTGAATTTGCCTCTATAAGTAGAAATCAATTTGCATTCAAGGTAAGTGTGCAAGTTTAAGTCAGAGGGCTTTGCTGCTTTAAAACAGCAATTTAGATATCCAATCTCTCTGTCAACATAGTGTTTCATGGGACACCACAATGTACAGTGTCCTGTGAGTAACAAGTGGAGATGTGCCATGCAGAGGGAGTTAAACCACTTCAGCTGGGTAGTTATGGATAAAAGGTGATGGTTGGAACTGGTTGGAACTGGTTCCAACATGGGGATGAATGATGCAGAAAAAAATACACACCTTGTTCCCATCAAGCTTTAGGTGCTAACACATGTGCTTTTTCTGACTATTGTCTGGGAAGTGTCCCTCTACCCTCCATCCAAGCAAAAGTATTTTCCATGCTTGTGCTCTGAGATGGAGTATCCAGTAAGGAAAATTCCATCTCAAACTCTGAGATTGGGAAACCAATTACGAGACGCCATGTAGCACAAGCCCACCCACTGACCAATCAATCCAGGAACATTCCCTAAGGGGCAGAGACAAAGGGCTCTACATATACCTGAGGGATGTGGGCCCCTTCTGACCAGCTCTTGGTTTCTCTTTTCGCTGAGGAATCTGTTTCACTGCTCTGTTTTCGCTTTGAAGAAAAACTGCTTTAAAAACTTTTCTGCTCTCGAATTCTTTAAAGAAAACAAACCTGAGACAGAGACAATACTGCTATTCTGAAGATGCTGGGGGCAGGGAAGCCTTGGCCTTCAGCTTTGAGACTAGATTTAGAATTCGGTAACTTAGGTGCTGTGGTTTCAGATTAATTAGGTTTCAGGCTAATGTCTGCATTTTCTCAGTTCTTCTTATTAGAATCCCTAAAGTATTAGGAAAAAAACAACAACAACTACAACAAGAACCCAGTACTAGGCTAGCAAAGGCTCAAGAAATTCTCAGCTTGTCTTTTTTTTTTCTTGTATGACTCTAACAATGAAAATTTAATGCAGCAAACTAGCATCTTTAAGGTGTTAAATTCTGTAGAATGTGGTTTCTTTCCTTCCTCTTGTTCTGAGATAGAAATTGATCTATTCTAAAGACAAAGGATATGATTTCTTCACCAGCTAGATCAGGTTCGCTAACTTTTGCTTTCTTAAAAACTGCTTAACTCCTGTAAGAGGGAATTGAAGACTGTCAGGCAGGAGCGATTGAGTGTAAGATGTGGGAAGTGTTCTCATACTCTGTATCTAGAGGGCTAGACAACATGTTCTGCTCGCTGCCTCAAGCAATTCAGAAAATGGCTTGCATTTTCTAAAACCTAAATCCAAACTATCACCTTCTCCTTCCCACCAAGAATTCTCCATCAGGCCTCTTCCTACCATAGTATCTTGGCAGCTTAGAACTGCTTTGCCTCAGAAATGTGGCATTAGAAGTGTGCCCTGTGGTCAGCCAAGCAGCTGGGATCTGACTGATTCATCTATGTTGCTGAAAATGCTGCAGCCCAATCTGTGCTCTGTGCTCAGAGAGGCTTTCTTCTTTCGACTTGTGCCAGGAGCAGAAGTACAAGACAAGTTTGTTTGTTTGGTTTTTTTTTTTTTTTTTTTTATAAAGGATCAGCCACACACAGCTGTTGGTTTCATAACCACTTGTTGAGGTGTTTGCCTAAGGGAGCCAAGACAATATGTGAATAAGGTGTTTTCACCTGGAAGCTCATAAGCCTCCATTCCAAAGGGGGAGCTGCTGATAATAAATTCTGTCTGGGAATGGACTATGTAGGAGTTAGAATCTTTTTCACTGAAAGTGATTGCTTGAGGGAAAGCACTGACTAAGCATAGCATCATCTTACAAAAAACTTTTAACTAAAGTATATCCTGTTACTAAAATCGTTCTAGGGACTTGAGGCATAGTTTAATTCATAGAGTACCAACTGAGTAAGAATTTTCTAACAATTTCTGGCCTGGTTTAGTGGATTGCTCTGAAACTCTTAAACTCCCTTTTTGAAGCCAGCTGAGCTTCAAAAGAACCAATTGTGTAAGATTGTTAACACGACTTCTGATCAATACCCGAAGTAGTAACTCATTATGGGTAAAACCTGGGCAATCTTCCTACTCAGAGTAGTTGTTTAATTGGCTTCCTGTCAGTAACAAGCCCTTTAACAGAACTAAAATTTGTCGTGCTAAATACCTTTCAACTTGGTGGTCTTTCTTGGGATACTGGGTTATACAGGGGAGTATTCCCAACAATTTGGGGACTAGTCCAGGATCCTTGGTACACAAGGGGGATGTGTGGAGACCCTCAGAGGAGACACATCCTGCCTTGTTGAGGTAGCTCAAGGTTGGGTTAAACATCATCCGTTGTGGTTAATGATGGAAAGTGTAGCAGCAATGTCAGGAAAGGGCCCAAGGAAGCACCCCAATAAAAAATAACCTCATGCATTGGCCGTGAGAGGAAAAATTGAACTAGAGCATATTACCTTGTTGGTTGGGGATTATCATGGGCTGAATGTGTCTTAGGCACAAAGAGAACTTGAGTCTTGAGGTGCGTTTTCATTCTCTGGCCCAAGGATAAAAATGTGGGATCTGGATCCTGGGCCACCTTGTTTTCAAATGTCATCTATCTGTGCCTCAAAAATCCATAGTCGCTGCTTGATGAACTGAAAATAAACTACCTAGTTCTTCACTGTATAACACTATGATGATCACCAGTGTGTTCCGACTCTGTAAACCTACTTTTCAAGTCAGAGTCACCACTTTTCTTCCTGTGGAATAAAATGTATTGTTGACTTCTTAAAAAAAATGTGGGAGCTGGAGGAAGCCATATTCGAGAAATTTCCAGTAAGGGGAGAGTTGAAAATGAGAGAGGTGCACAAGAAACTTACAATAGGGAGGATTGAGTGCACCAAAAACAAATCACCAGAGGCCTGATAAAAGGGGGAATAAGAATTCTAGGCCTAAGGAACCCAAGAAAAATGATCCAAGGACCTGCTTCTGATAATCCACTGGGAGAATATTGACAAAGGTCTGAGAACACTCATAAATAATGGATAATTTTCATTATGGAGCTCCATAATGTGCACTAGTCCAAACAAAAACTTGTTATGCATATGTGCTTGCATGTGTGTGTTTTAAATCTTATATGTTGCAAGGGGAACTCAAAACAGTCCTATTCACTAAACTCCTTCAGCTGCCCACTTTGACTCTGAAGCCTGGATTTATCTCCTAGCTGATCCAAGGATGTATGGCATTGGAACCTCAGTTTCAGAAGCAGACTCTCTGGATAAACTTAAAATTCAAGTCCAAAGCCGGGTGCCAGTGGCTTGCACCTGCAATCCTAGCTACTCAGGATCTGAGGTTTGGGGTTCAAAGCCAGCCCAGGGAGAAAAGTCCTTGAGACTCTTATCTCCAATTAACCACCAGTAATCTGAAAGTGGCACTGTGGCTCAGGTAGTAGGGCTTTCATCTTGAGCTGAAGAGCTTAGGGATAGCACCCAGGCCCAGAGTTCAAGTCCTATGACCAACAAAAATTAATGCTTGGGTGAAATGGATTAAATATTCTGTCCACCATTACTGTTAAGATTGTGTGACACAGACACCAGAAAAACAAGTGGTCCACTTCCCACTGTGATGAACCTCAGTTCCCCCAAGGCATGGAATGCCAAACACAGCCTGGGGAAACTTGTAAGACCCTGCTGTTGCTGTTCCCAAGAATAAGGATCTAAGACAAAACCCCTATCTCCCCGAGGTAGGGGGGAACAATTGGCATTTCTGGGACACTTATCAAGATGCAGGGAAGACCGAACCTGTGAAGAGATGAGCAGTAAGCATTAAACATAGCAAGGGGGAATGTCTAATGGTATTGTGGAGGACCAGTGTTGGAGACCTTCCTGGCCAACTAGAGTAGAACCTGTGCTTTGGTTCAATTGGACATCCCTTTTACCCTAGCATTTCATCCACCTGTCCATTTTCAAACATTTTATACTAGTTAGGAGAGACCCCTTCCCTAGATGGTCATTTGTATTTCCTATTAACATAGATGCTTTTCAGGACTCCCTCAAAAATTTCCAAAAAGTTCAAAGCCAGAAACTAGATAGAAGCTTATGAATCAGTTTTATTCTGATGATTAGTATAAATAAAATATAGTTTTGGGGCTGGCAATATGGGTTAGTGGTCAATGGTTTGCCTAGCATGCATGAAGCCCTAGGTTTTATTCCTCAGCACAACATAAATAGAAAAGGCTGGAAGTGGCACTGTGGTTCAACTGGCAGAGTGCTAGCCTTGAGCAAAAGAAGCTCAGGGAGCCCCAGGACTGGCAAAAAATAAAATGTAGAATAGAATAAGATGAACAGAGGTTTGTTAATTATACTAAAAGATTTTTTTAAACCCATAAATGAAATGCTCTAGTAGGATGGCATGGGCAAATTAGTTCTAGAAACATTATCTGAAAAGGGAAGAGTTTGTGTGGTGACTGGAGGCCGAAGTTGCATAAAGGCCTTAGAAGGATTGAACATTGTCAGTGAGCTAACTAAAAACTCAGATGAAGGGCTGAGAAGGTGGCTCAGCGGTAGAGTGCTTGCCTTGAATGCATGAGCTGTGGGTTCAATTCCTCAGCACCACATAAGCAGAAAAAGCCAGAAATGGTACTGTGGCTCAAGTGGTAGAGACCTATCCTTGAGCTGAAGAGCTGAGGGACAGTGTACAGGCCCATATTTCAGGCCTCACAACCAACAAAACAAAGAAAAAAGAAAAGGGAAGAGAAGAAAAGAAAAGAAAAGAAAAAAGCAGGCACTGGGGGCTCACGCCTGTAATCCTAGCTATTCTGGAGGCTAAGATCTGAGGATGGCATTTCAAAGCTAGGCCTGGCAGGTAAAGTCTGTGAGACTCTTATCACCAATAAACCACTCAGAAAGCCAGAAAACTGGAAGTGGTACTGTGACTCAATTGCTAGAGCATTAGCCTTGAGCTGAAGGGCTGAGAGACAGCACCCAAGCCCAGAGTTGAGTCCCAACACCGACCAAAAAAAGAAAAAAAAAAGGCAAGCTTCACCTAAAGGGTTTTCTACCAAGAAGGAGGGAGGGTTTTCTGCCAAGAGGGAGGGAGTTTTGGGGGTTTCTAAATAGCAGGAATGCAAGTTTCCCTTCTAGTGGGGGAAGAGATTGCCTTCTAGTAAGGAGGGTGTTAATGATCAAATTGGTCAAAAACATGATTCAGTTTTATAATGCCCAGATGAGTGTCTAATGTTTGTCAGGTATTGACCTGTGAAAACATCCTGATTGGGGAACTCCAAACAGTCTTAATGCCCTTAATGTGACCATGCTTAGTTCCA
>NW_024871927.1:0-25979 GCF_019054845.1 Dipodomys spectabilis
TGTTGCTAGCGCTGAGGAAAAAAAAAAAAAGCACAGAACAATGTGTAGTCCCTGGATTCAAGTTCCAGTTTGGGCAATAAGCAAATGAAGAATCAAATAAATATATGACCACAAATTGTAGGAAAATATGCATATGCGTACATGCATGGCAGAGGGGTCTAACTGTGGTGTTTCAGTGTTTACATTGTGGAGTTCCAAGTTGGGAACATCACAAACATTTAATTAAAGGAAATCAAATGTAACAATATGTTGGAAATGATCTGTACAACTTGGGAGGGATTGAGAGAGTGAAGGAAAGAGGAAGAAAAATGAGGGAGAGGGTAACAAGTTAGATAAGAAATGTTATCACTACCTTACTTATGTAACTGTAACCCCTCTGTGCATCACCTTGACAATAATATTATAATAAAAAATAAAAACAAAACAAAAGCTTTTATTTATATCATTATATATAAAGTATACTTTAAAAGAATTATAGGCATGTTTTAAATTTCTAATGTATTGGCCCACTCTACTGGAGTATACTGGAATATGTGCAGAATTACTTACACATGAGACCACAAGTAAGTACCCAAGTAAGAATTCCACAAAGAAATGTCAACATGGACCAAAGGGTCCTACCCATAATACCTTCCTTCTATAGCAAATCACACAACCTCCAAAATCCACATAATTTAATCATTTAACGACAAATGATGAACCAACCTCTCCATTTGTAGAAATACATACTTGCGACAAGGATGGAAAAGGCACTGAGACCCAAAGTGAATGATGCACAATTTTAAGGAAGATTCCATAGATAAAGGAATGTGTCCCACACACTTCCAATTGTAAATCTGGGAAAGTCAGTCATCTTTGTCATACTAATAAAAACTACAAAAAAGCTAACTGTGGGATTCAAAAGATTGCATAAGAACAAGTGTTCATTGTGACAGCACAGTAACTTCAGTGCAAATTACTATGCCTCTCTTCCCTTGTCTTATTCCCACCTCATTCTTGAATTCTGAAGGTGAGATTCTGGGAAGCCAGTTCCCTTGGGTCCAGTAATTAATGAAAGTGAACAGGTGATTGAAGATACAATTTCTTCACATAGTTCTTGGATTCTCATTTTTTATTAAGCTTACGGAGAAATAATGGGATTGCAAAACACAAGAAAGTCTTAACTTTTCCACTAATTTCTAAAATGCCTGCTGTAAGAACAACAAAATTAATGAAAGAAACAACTCACAGACTATATAAAGATATTTGTGGTCTATTGATACCAGGAGAAATTGAAATGTCACATATAAATACCAAATTACATTTACCAAGCACAAATCCTATTTCTTCACTGAGCTAATGTGGTAATTACACATTTATATTTTCCCACAAAATCACCATTGAGAATACCACAGTCAATTTCAATCACAGAAGCAAAGCTGCAAAGATCTGCTAAAATTTTTACATATTCTTTCCTGGAGTTGAGAGGGTTGATTCTGCTGACGTTGACTGTTGGATCCTCTTCCTACTCACAAATAAGTGTGTCTATGTAGAACAATTTATACCTATATCTTAACTTCATGGATGTCTATCCTTTCTGGTTGGATCTGAGTACCACTTATGGAGCATATATAGCTTATGAACATGGACCATGCCTTAACAAGCTAAAACATGCTCTAAAACAGTTCTAACAGAAACATCTGTGATAATGGAAATATTCTATATATGCATTGTCTAACAGACTAGCCACTGGCTATATGTGGCTAATGAATCTCAAATGTGAATAGTTCTGAAAAATTAATTCTTCCAATTTCAGTTAAATGAAATTTTAAATAATAAGTTTCATCTACTCACTGTTACCTGAACAGCTCAGTTTCCATATAAGGAGCTGAAGTTCTCAAAATATGATGATAAAATATAATCCAAGTGAAGAAGTTGCCATTAGATACTAACTGAATGCCTGTGAATTATCTGAGTTTTTCTGTCTTATAGAATTCAGCCATCACTCACCTAGATTGATAGCTGGGAGGAAAGGGGTGGGAGATAAACACAAGCTACTTGGGATGCTGAGAATTGCTACTTGAAGATGAGGGTTATGCATGAAATTTTTCTATATTTAGTAGACAGCAAAGTGTGTGGAATCCTGAAGGTAGAAAAATAATGATTGTATTTCAATCAAACAGGTGCTCTGTTTATCAAAATGGGAGAGAAGTCAGACAGGTGAATTCTATACACATACTAACAATATAGAGAAAATTTGCTGCATTCCATTCCATGATAGGCCCTGGCATAAACGTTGGCACTTTGTACATTCTCTGTACACTAAAAAACAGAAATGTAATCCTTTATTACTATTAAAATACATAGAATATCTTCATAATATATATTTGTGGGCCTATTTTTTCCTTAATTTCTTCCACATCTACATTAAGAAATGGCTCTAAGAGAAAAGCTTCTAAATGTGTTAAATTTGAATTCCACCTATTTGTTTTGTTGAATTGTATTCTAGATAGGATTGATGGCTTAGCATTAGAAAAAATAATAAGTATTCTCAACAAATTGTCATGCCTCATTTTTAAAGGGAGCTATGCGTTTATTAGGAGAAATATGTATTGGTCTTGTTAGCTAGGAACATTCAAGAAACAAAAGAAAAAGAACAATTCCACGGCAGTCTCAAGTGTTTGCATATGTTCAAGTGAACACTAGCTGCTCTATATTCCATAGTATATTTGCAAGCTTTTACTAAGCTATTGTCATCCTCCAGAGTAAAGTTCAGGTATGCCTATTGCTTATTATAAAGATTGAAGTTACTCAAACTCAGAACCCATTTTTTGTATAGGCTTCACATGGCTATGTTTACTTCAGGCAGTGGCACTGAGGGATGGGAAATTCACTTGAAATATATATACACATACATACATATCTCACTGGCTTTCTCTATTATTGTAAAAATTGAGTCCTTTTTGTCTTTGACCCAAGAGCATCATAAATCGTCTAGCATCCATTAAAGTGTGACAAGTTCATTATTAACTTGCAAGTAGGTTAAGTCTCTTGCTTCACACAATTCTAAGTACTCATATGAAGAAAAATATATACTTAGAGTTTTAGTGTGCTTCTATATTACGAAGTACTCAATTTTCATCTTATTTGCCCGGAGGAGTCAAAAATACTTGATAGGAAATGTAACCATTACCTTGTCATGTAACTGTAACCCTTTTGTACAGTATTCTTACAATCAAAAATGTAAAAAAGGAAAAAAAAAACAAATTGAAAGTCACGTATTTCCATTAAAACTAGCTAACTTTAAGGCCTGTAACTTTCTACAGGTTTTTAAGGACCAAATATGTTGTGGATATGCCCCAAGGCCTTTACGAAAAGCTAAGGGAGAAAGATTCAAAAGTGGCAGTAGATAGGTGACCAGAGCATAATTATGTAGCTTTACTTCACTGTTACCATAGCAGGAGTGCAAATCAATATGATGGTTCGTAGTTACAGGACCAGAAGACATACTGGGAACTGACATCAATGAAGGGTCATTTATTGTAGAAAAACATAAATCAGGATGCACCAAAGGTTGCAATCAACAGTGTCCACAAAAGCAACACAGAATGGGATAAAGTTATTACAAGTATATATTTGATGAGTGGTTCACATCAAGAATATATAAAAAACATCATTGCAACAACACACAACATGATTTTACAATGTGCAAAAAACTCAGATGTTTCTCCAGAGAAGACAAAGTGTTAACAAGTCCATGAAGAAGGTATTTAACATCACTAATCACCACGAAAGTGTAAGTCAAAATAATGAAGAAAATTACCACCTTATATGAATTAGGTAGGATCACTACAAAAAAATAAAGTAACAATATTGACAAAAGTGTGGTAAAATTGGAACTGTTCTATGGGAAACAGAATGGCATCTTTTCAAACAATTAAAAACAGGATTATTCATACCTGTAATCCTAACAACTCAGGACAGGAGGCTGAAATCCAAGGATCACGGTTCATGGCCAGCCTGGGCAGAAAATTGGAAGTGGATCTGTGGTTTAAAGTGGTAGAACTCTAGCCTTGAGGAAAAGTTCAGGGACAGTGACTTGGCCCTGAGTTCAAGCCCCATGACAAAAAATTCAAAAAAAAAAAGAAAAAAAGAGAAAAAAAGAGAGTTTTCATGTGATCCAGTGACCCCACTTTTGGGCATATACTCTAAACATCTGAAAGCAAGGTCTGGAAGAGATCTTGTACACTCATATTCACTTTGTACAATACTCAAAACATGGAGGCAATCCAGTGGCCATCAACAAATGAATAACTAAAGCAAATGTGGTTTATACATACAGTGGTATATTATTTCAACTTTAAAAAGAATTAGGGGGCTGGGAAGATGTCTCAGTGTTTGAGCGCTTGCCTTGCATATATGAGGCTCTGGGTTCGATTTCTTAGCACCATATAAGCAAAAAGAAAAAAGCCGGAAGTGGCGCTGTGCCTCAAGGGGTACAGTGCTAGCCTTGAGCTGAAGAGCTGAGGGACAGTGCCCAGGCCCAGAGTTCAGGTCCCACGACCGGATCCCCCCCACCAAAAAAAAAAAGAATTATGTTGAGACATATACTATATTATGGATGAATCTTTGGAACACTGCTAAGGGAAAAAGGGCAGTCATAAAAAGATCAAATATTACGAGTCTACTTATATCAGTAGTTACATAGAACAGTCTAAGAGATAAAGGAAGCAAAATCATACTTGATGTATACCTTGAAGCAGAGGAGAGTGGAAAATTGTTTTAATGAATAAAGAATTTGAATCTTGGAGGATGTAAAGTGTGGACATTGAGATTGTACAATATTGTAAATGTACTTATTACTACTATGTTCTATTCTTAAAATGCTTAATAAAACCTGGGAGAGAATTATGAAGGATAAGCATAATCATGGTACATTGTATGCCTATGTGGATATATCAAAATGAAAAATCCACTTATTTAAGTAAGTAATGCTTCTGAGTTGAAAAAAGACAATAAATTTTAAGTGTGCTAGTTTAAGTCAGAGGGCTTTGCTTCTTCAAAAAAGCAATTTAGACATCCAATTTCTCTGTCAACATAGTGTTGATGGGACATCACAATGTACAGTGCCCTGTGAGTAACAAGTGCTTATGTACCACTCAGAGGGAGTTAAACCATTTCATCTGGGTAGTTATGGAAAAAAGGTAATGGTTGGAACTGGCTCCAACATGGTGGGGATGAATGATGCAGCAAAAATACACAGCCTTTTCCCATGAAGCTTTAGGTGCTAACACATGGATTTTTCTGACTGGGGAGTGTCCCTCTACTAACCATCCAACCAAAAGTGTTTTCTGTGCTTGTGCTCTGAGATGGGGCATCCAATAAGGAAAAACTCCATACTAATGCTCTGAGACTAGGAAACCAATTATGAGACACTATGTCCCTCTTTTTGCTGGGGAGTCTGTTTCACTGCTCTGTTTTTGCTTTGAGGAAGAGACTGTTGCACTGCTCTCTTTTCGCTTTGAAGAAAATCTGCTTTAAAAACTGTTCTGCTCTTGAATTCTTTAAAGAAAACAAACCTGAGACATAGTCAATACTGCTATGCTGAAGATGTTGCATGGAGGAAAGCCTTGACCTTCGCTTTGAGACTAGATTTAGAATTCGATAACTTAGGTGCTGTGGTTTCAGATTAATCTGAATCGGCTAATGTCTGCATTTGCTCAATTCTTCTAACTAGAATCTCTAAAGTATTAGGAAAAAAACAAAACAAACAACAAATAAAAAACAACAAGAACCTGATATTAGGCTAGAAACGGCTCCAGAAATTCTCAGATTTCTTCTTTTTTCTTGTATGAATCTAATAAATGAAAAATTAATGCAGCAAACTAGCATGTTTAAGGTGTTAATTTCTGTAGAATATGGCTTCTTTTCTTCCTCTTATTCTGAGATAGAAATTGATCTATTCTAAAGCCAGAGGATATGTTTTCTTCACAAGCTAGATCAGGTTCGCTGAATTTTGCTTTCTTAAAAATTGCTTAACTCCTGTAAGAGGGAATTGAAGACTGCTAGGCAGGAGGGATTGAGTGTGAGATGTGGGAAGTGTTCTCATACTCTGCATCTAGAGGGCTAGAAAATATGATGATCTGCTCGCTGCCTCAAGCAATTTAGAAAGTGGCTTGCATTTTCTAAAACCTACATCCAAACTTTCACCTTCTTCCCACCAAGAATTCCCCCTCAGGTTTCTTCTTGCCATAGTGTCTTAACAGCATAGAACTGCTTTGCCTCAGAAATGTGGCATCAGAAGTGTGCCCTGTGGTCAGCCATGGAGCTTGTATCTGACTGATTCATCTATGGCTCTGAAAATGCTGCAGCTCAATCTGTGCTCTGTGCTCAGGGTTCAGTAAGAGTGCTTAAGTCCATAGCTACGTGCTTTCAGAGAGCAGTCTTTCCTCTTTCTATTAGCAGTAGGAGCACAAGTACAAGACAGGTTCTTTATAATGAAGCAGCCACACATAGCTGTTGGTTTCATAACCACTTGCTGAGGCGAGTTTGCCAAGGGAACCTAGGCAATATGCAAATAAGGTGTTTTCACCTGGAAGCTCATAAGCCTCCATTCCAAAAAGGGAGCTTCTTATAATAAATTCTGTCTGGAAATGGACTGTGTAGGAGTTAGAATAATCTTTTTCTCTGAAAATGATGGATTGAGGGAAAGCATTGACTAAGCATAATCATCTTCCAAAAAGCTATATAACTAAAGTATATCCTGTTACTAAAATCGTTCTAGGGACTTGAGGAATAGTTTAACTCATAAAGCACAAGCTGAATAAGAATTTTCTAACAATTGCTGGCCTGGTTGTCCTGGTCTAGTGGATTTCTCTGAAACTGTTAACCCCTTTCAAAATAACCAGCTGAGCTTCAAAAGAGCCAATAGAGCAAGATTGTGAACACAACCTGCGATCAATACCAGAAGTAGTAACTCATTAGGGATATAACCTGGGAAGACTTCCTACTCAGAGTGGTTGCTTCCTGTCAATAACATGCCCTTTAACAGAGCTAAACTTTGCCAAGTTGAAGTTCCTTTCGGGTTACAGTAGGGGAGTATTCCCAACAATGTTGGGACTAGTCCAGGATCCATGTTATGCAAGGGATATGTAGGGAGACTCTCAGGAGGAACCACATTCTGACTTGTTGAGATAGCTCAAGGTTGGGTTAAACACCATCTGTTGTGGTAAAGGAAGGAAAATGTATCAGCAATTTCAGGAAAGAGCCCAAGGAAGCACCTCAATTAAAAGTAATCTCATACATTAGCCATGAGAGGAAAAATTGGACTAGAGCATACTACCTGGGTTGTTGGGGATTTTTGTGGGCTGAGTGTGTCTTAGGCACAAAGAGAACTTGAGTGTTGATGTGTGTATTCAATCTCTGGCCCAAGAATAAACATGTGGGAGCTGGAGGAATCCATTGTTGAGAAATCTCCAGTAACGGGAGAGTTAAATATGAGAAGGGTTCACAAGAAACTTACAATAGGGAGGATTAAGTGCACCAAAAACAGAAATCACAAGAGACCTGCTAAAATGGGGAATAAGAATTCTAGGCCTAAGGAACCCAAGAAAAACGATCTAAGGACCTGCTTCTGATAATCCATTGGGAGAATGTTGACAAAGGTCTGAGAACACTATTAAATAATGGATGATTTTATTATGGAGCTCTGTAATGTGCATTTGTCCAAACAAAAACTTGTTATGAATTTGTGCTTGCATGTGTGTGTTTTAAATCTTATATCCTGAAAGGGGAACTCAAAAAAGTCCTACTCACTAAACTCCCTCAGCTGCCCACTTTAACTCTGAAGCCTATATTGATCCTCTAGCTGATCCAAGGATGTATGGCATTGAACCTTATTTTCAGAAGCAGACTCTCTGGGTAGACTTAAAATTCAAGTCAAAAGCCAGGTGCCAGTAGCTTGCAATCATAGCTACTCAGGATCTGAGAATTAGAGTTCAAAGCCAGCCCAGGCAGGAAAGTCTCTCGGCCTGGGTGCTGTCCCTGAGCCCTTCAGCTCAAGTCTTATGATGAAGAAAATAATGCTTGGGTGAAATGGGTTAAATCTTCTGCCCACCATTAATGTTAAGATTCTGTGGCACAGAAACCAGAAAAACAAGTGGTCCACTTCCTACTATGATAAACCTCAGATCCCCAAGGGCATGGATGCCTGATCTGTCAGTCAAACATGGCCTGGGAAAACTTGTAAGACCCTGCTGTTACTGTTCACAAGAGTATGGATCTAAGACAAAAACCCTATCTTCCCAAGACAACTATACCCCTTGCTTCTCTAGGTACGGGGAGGGATAATTGGCATTTCTGGGAAACTTATCAAGATGCAGTGAAATCCAAACCTTGAAGAGAAGAGCAGTAATCAGTAAATATAGCCAGGGGAGATGTCTAATGTTATTGCGGACCAGTGTTGTAGACCTTCCTGGCCAACTAGAGTAGAACCTGTACTTTGGTTCAATTGGCCATCCCTTTCACCCTAGCATTTCATCCACCTGTCCATTCTCAAACATTTTATACTAGTTAGGAGAGACCCCTTCCCTAGAGGGTCATTCGTACTTCCTAATTACTTAGGGCCTTTTCAGGATCCCCCCCCCCCCGCATAAGTTTCCAAAAAGTTCAAAGCCTGAAACCAGACAGCACCTTATCAATCAGTTTTATTCTTATGATTAGTATAAATAAAATATTTTGGGGGTTGGGAGTATGGCTTTGTGGTAAATTGTTTGGCCAACATGCATGAAGCCCTGTGTTTTATTCCTTGGGACCACATAAACAGAAAAGGCTGGAAGTGGCAATGTGGTTTAACTGGTAGAGTGCTAGCCTTGAGCAAAAGAAGCTCAGGGGGCCCCAGGACTGGCAAAAATAAAATATAGAGTAGAATAAAATCAAAAGAGGTTTGCTAATTATACTAATTTTTTTAAACCAATAAACTAAATGCTCTAGTAGGATGGCATGGGAAAATTAGCTCTAGAAACATTATCTGACAAGGGAAGAGCTTCTGTTATGATTGGAGACCAAAGCTGAACAAAGACCCTTTTTTTGCGGGGGGGGGGGGTCCAGTCGTGGGACCTGAACTCTGGGCCTGGGCACTGTCCCTCAGCTCTTCAGCTCAAGGCTAGCTCTCTACCACTTGAGCCACAGTGTCACTTCTGGCTTTTTTTCTTTTTTGCTTATGTGGTGCTGAGGAATCGAACCCAGGGCCTCAGGCATGCAAGGCAAGCACTCTACCACTGAACCACCTTCCCAGTCCCTGCACAAAGTCCTTAGAAGGTTTGAACATTGGCAAGTGAGTTAACTAAAAATTCAGAGGAAGAGCTGGGAAGGTGGTTTAGCTGTAGAGTGCTTGCCTTGCATGCATAAACCCCTGGCTTTGATACCTCAGCACCATGTAAGCAGAAAAAGGACTGTGGCTCAAGTGGTAGAGAGCTATCCTCGAACTGAAGAGCTGAGGGACAGTGTCCAGGCCCAGATTTCAGGCCTCACAACCGACAAATCTAAGAACAAAGAAAAGAAAAAAGAAAAAAAAATATGGGCACTGGTGGCTCACGCCTGTAATCCTAGCTACTCTTCAGGCTAAGATCTGAGGATGGTCATTCAAACTAGGCAAGGCAGGTAAATTCTGTGATACTCTTATCGCTAATAAATCACCAAAAACTGGAAGTGGTGTTGTGGTCAAGTGGTAGAGGACTAGCCTTGAGCTGAAGAGCTGAGGGGCAGCACCCAGGCAAAATGTTCAGTTCCAAGACCGACCAAAAAAAAAAAAAAAAAAAGGCAAGCTACACCTACAAGGTTTCCTACGAAGAGGGCGGAAGGGTTTCCTACCAAGAGGGAAGGAGTTTTGGGGGTTTCTATCTAACAAGAATGCAAGTTTCCCTTCTAGTGGGCAGGGGCATTACCTTCTAGTAAGGAGGGAGTTACTGATAAAATTGGTCAAAACATGATTCAGTTACATAATATTCAGATAAATGTCTAATGTTTGACTTGTGAAAACATCCTGCTTGGGGAACTACAAACACTCTTAATGCCCTTAAAGTGATCATGCTTAGTTCCAGGGCCTCAATGGACACTCTAGTTAATCTTACGATATGATTGCAAATTCAATCTTGGAGCAGACACTCTGTGTATGTCTTCCAATTTTGAGTCTACCCAGATTCAAATTGAGACTGAATAAGTGAGGTAAATACTGTGGTGATTCTGTCCACAAAAGGACTACTGCTATGACTGTGTGGCAGGGAGGCCACACAAGAGGTCCTATTTGTGCTGTCATAGAGCTCAGAACCCATGTGCATGAAATTCATGATAGGTCAGCAAAATGTGATCTGAGACAACTTGGAACACCTTGTTGCTCGTCTCAGAAGCAAGAGCCTATTTCAAAAACCCCTGAAACTGATCAGCTCCATTCTTTACAGGTCAACTACCTGGGGAAAATTGGACATTTCTGGGAAACTTACCTGGATGTAGTGAAGGCCAACCCTTTGAGATGAGCAGTAAGTACAAATCATAGCCAGGGGAAATGTCTGGTGGTATTACAGGAGACCACTATTGGAGATGTTACTGACCAAGTGGACTGGAATCTGTGCTTTGGTTCCATTGCCCAATCCACACATGACCATTCTCAAACACCTTAAATTAAGTAAGGAGAGACTTCTTAGTTAGCGGGTCATTCAAACTTTATATTTGCAAATACAAACTACATATTTACAAATTTCATATTAACTTAGGAGCATCTGAAAATTTCCCAAAGAGCTTAAAGCTAGAAACCAGAAAAAGCAGCTTAAATTAGTTTTATTCTGTTGCTATCGACAATCTATGATCTCCATAGTTGAATTATTCCAATATGTGCTTTTATTTACCAGCAAGATTTGTTTATTGGAAATGCCACCGTGTAAAAGTAACTAGGAGCCACTGTAGGATTGCATGGGAAAAATTGGTCTAAATATAATACTTGACCAGATAAGATTGTGATAAATGAAATGAACCCCAACATAGGGTCACAAGTGTTTTTTTCATTTCTTGCTGTTGATTCCAACATATTTATAATGTTCCATGTGATTTTTGTTTATTTGTACTCTGTCCCCCCAAAAATGGCATAATCCCTCTTTCCAATGTTTTTGATGTTAGTGCCCTCCATATTGTATATACACTTCTCTAGTTTGGGGAGGGAAAGGGAAAAAACAGAATACTTAAATGGGAATACAGGTTGACCCATTGTAACAATGAGATGCACAAGACACTGTTAAAAAACAAACTTTACAATTTAGGAGGGGTTCGGGGGGAGTGTATAGGGTAGTTTTGGAGCTAGGAGGTTAAGGATGGTAGGGGACATATAAAGGAGGAGGTAACAATGCTTGATAGGAAATGTATGCCTTACCTTGCTCATGTAACTAACCCCTCTGTACAGTATTTTTACAATAAATATATAAAAATAAAAGAATAAATGTACTTCAAAGGTAATCTGTGTGGTGGTTGGAGACCAATGATACAGAAAGACTTACAAGGATTGAATACGGGAAACAAATTACCTAAAAACTGAGATGATGCTGAGTATATTCCTAAATGCTCAGGTGGCTGAATTCTGAGGATATGTGTTTGAAGCCCACCCAGACAGGAAAGATGAGACTTTTATTTCCAAAGATACTACTGGAGTTGTGGCTAAAGTGGTAGCCTTGAGTAAAACTGCTCTTGGACAATGCCCAGAGCATGAGATCAAACCCAAGACCAGCCCCCAGTCACTTATAAAAAAGGTTGTGTGTCTGTGTGTGGTGGCAGAACCCTTTACTAGTTTCATGATAGAGCAAGCATTTTAACAATGATTCATGGTGTCAATATTTACCTCTTTATTAATTGTTTTCATACTAATGTGTGCATGGGTGCTTTATCTCTTCTATAACCGGTTTTGTTCAGTGACTGATTGAAAAACTGCCTTAATCAAACCCTTTTTTAAATCAAAATATATTATTGAATACTGCTGAATAGGAAAGTCAATTATTATTGTTTGGAAGAAAAGAAAGAAAAATCAGATGGGAGAATTGTAGAAGTTAAATATTGAAGTGCTTGACTGATATAAGCACTGGCCTTGTAAAGGTAGTCAAAACCTTACCAATGCTATTTTAGAGAAGTGCTAGGGGCTAGAGGCATGGCACTAGTAGTAGAGCACCAGTTGGGTAAAAGGTGGTTATTTTTCACATGGTCAGGTGTTTGGATTTGGTTGACTATTAAAGCTTTTGACTGGCTTGAAAGGGGTCAAAAGTTTGAGCCATCATTAAAGATGATCCCAAAGCTCAAATTCATGGGAGCCAGTGTTGAGCTGCCTATCCACTGTGCTTATTCAACTTGGACATGCGACAGGATGCCTTCTGCAGGTGTAAACTTTGCCATACTGAGATGGTGTTTGTAGGATACCTTAATTGCTCCTGGTATTTCCAACACAGATCTTCTGTGCCATTCATGAGGGATCCTAGGAGCCCCTCATAGGAGACACTTTCAGCCACCCTGTTGAGTCAACTTCCTGGATGGTCTAAACATGCCATCCTTGGTAGCTGATAATGGAACTAGGTATAAAGTTAATCTGCAACATCAGGAAGAGCCACAAATAGGCACCCTCAGAAGCAAGTAACCTCATGAATTGGCCTTGGTAGACAAAAATGAAACTATGTATCCTGCTTTGGTACTTGCGTCTTTGTAGGGATGGTGTGTGAGAGAAGTGTCTTAGATTCAGGCTCTTAAATTCTTTCTAAGAGTCTTGATTTGCAAATTCATTTGTCCACCTAGGAAGAGTGAAAAGTTGGAGATGGAGTCATCTCTGAGAAGAATGTCTAATAATGTAGTCGAGAAAAGGGAAGGACAAGAAATACATTCTGAAGGGCAAAGTGTACCAAAAAATCTTACTCCCATTAGAGCATGTCTTTGTGATTTAAGAATTCTAAACCTAGGAAGCTCAAGAAAATTGGAGCTAAAAAGCCTCCCTCAGACATGCTTAATATTGTCTCCTTTTAGGGAGAATGTGGGGGAAGATATGAAAATATGTGTTAAGGCTGATTTTTATTTTTGAGCTTAATTTTAATGTTCACTTGGTAAACTTAATCCACTATATCCCTGTCTCTGTGTAAATACCCATCAACATGAAATATAAAGTGATTTTGATAAAAAATAAAAATGACTCAGAAGAAATTATAAATGCAAAAACAATCTTCACAGGGCTGGGATGGTGGCTCAGTGGTAGAGCGCTTGCCTTGTATGCATGAGGCCCTGGGTTCGATTCCTCAGCACCACATAAGCAGGAAAAAAAAGCCAGAAGTGGCGCTGTGTCTCAAGTGTTAGAACTTTAGCCTTGAGCTGAAGAGGTGAGGGACAGTGCCCAGGCCCAGAGGTCAGGCCCACGACCTGACCAAAAAAACAAAACAAAAACAAAAAAACAATCTTCATAGAAGCAAACTCTCAGAGATATTTCATAACTTTGACAAGGATAAAGTGGGTGAAGTTAGTATATATGAAAAGTATGACAATGCACTAAAACATAAAAAGATACTCATATATTTCATTATATAACCCAAAGCAGAAAGCAAAGGTTGTTTAGATGATTTTTAAAACCCAGTCTCTTAGGTACTGGGAAGGTGGTTCAATGTTAGAGTGCCTGCCTTGCATGCATGAGCCCTTGGGTTTGATTTCTCAGTATCACATAAGCAGAAAAAGATGGAAGTGGTGCTGTGGCTCAAGTGGTATCACTAGCCTTGAGCTGAGGGACAGCATCCAGGCACCAGAGTTCAAGCCCCATGACCAACAAAATAAAAATAAAATCAAAACAAAACACAGTCTCTCACTTTTGTGACCTCAATTCTGTAATAACGCTGCTTCAGCCTAGCGCTAATATTTTAGGTGTGGACATTTATCAACACTCCTGAATCAGACTCTATTTGATCATTTTTAAATACATATTTTGTTCTTAATTTTCCTCTTTATAAATTCACATGCACCTATAAAAAATTGTGTGGCCATCGCAGTAACCTTCTCAAAGTACCTCCTAATGACAACTTACAAAAAGTTGTATTATATTACAACAAGGAAAACAATGCTACAAATAAAGGAAACCAATAATTAAATATTAATGATTAACACAATAAAAAACGAAACAATTACCAGTGTTTTCAGTATTTGAAGTGTACTACAAATTAGATTTATTATTGTCATATTTCTTTACATTTAACACTGGCTAAGATTATTATGTTCCACAAGAATTTTATAGGCTATAAGTAGTGTTTAAATCACCCACTAAGATTACCATTTATAGTTCACCTCATAATTTGTATATGGCTTATATCATTTGTTCCTCACTAACATAAAAAGTAAGGAAGGCCTACAGTTTTAACAGAAACTGTGTAGCTAACATAGTCAACTCTATTCTGCCCCTTTACAGAAAGACTTTGCAACTTCTCATCAGTAAAGTTTCTATAAACTCTGAAATGGACATACTTAGTAGTATTTATCTGCTACCATAAATCTTAAATACTTTATAGAAAAGTATTATGACCTGCCAAACAGTCCCAGTTTTGGCATATATAAGCAAATTCCAAAAATTAAATATATTTAAAACATTAAAACTTTTAACAAACATTAACACTTGCTGCAGTGTTCATTATGACATGTCCCTTGTATAGAATAATTGAATTCCTCCTCCTACACATCTCTTGAACAACAAGTATCTGGAATTATTTTGTTTTTGACATGTCAATCTTGACTTTATTCTTAATTGTGTACTTATGTAAGAAGTACATGTTTCTAAAATTTCACAATTCTTTTAAACTTAGTTTTTGTTGAATTGTCTAGTTTAAGAAAATCAATTACAATTTATATATAAAAAAATGTTCTGTGCTCAATCCAGCATCACATACACTAACATTGGAAAGATACAGAGAAGATTAACATGGCCCCTGCGCAAGGAAGACAGGCAAATTCCTGAAGCATTCCATCGCCCAATTTGTCAGGAAATGGAAAGACTTGGAAAAAAATTATTAAGTGAAGTAAGCCAAGTCCAAAGAAACATAGGTCACATGGTTTCTCTAATTTTCAATAACTAATATATGTCTGAGATAAGCAGAAAAGGTCAAAAGTTATGTGTACATGACCAGATAAGGTTATGTTAACAGAAATGAACCCCAAGTTAGGGACACAAGTGGGTTTTTTTCTTGCTATTGTTTCTCACGTACTTATAACGTACAGTATGTGTTTTTTTGTTTCTTTATATGTTCCTCCCCCATGCTACAACACCTGTTTCACTGTATTTGAAGTTGTTGCGCCTACATCTTTTATATACTCTCCTCCTCTAATTTGCTTTGGAGAAGGAAAAAAAAACCAAAATGCTTAAATAAGGATACAGGTTGACACATTGTAACAATGAGATGCACAAGAAACTATTTTGTAAAGTGAACTTTACAATTGAGGGGGGAAAGGGAGGAGGTTAATGGACTTGTGGAGGTGGGAGGGAAGGGATGGTAGGGGAACAATAAAGGAGGAGGTAACAATGCTTTTTAGGAAATTTACTCATTACCTTGCTCATGTAAATGTTACCTCTCTGTACAGTATTTTTACAATATGAACGTATAAAAATGTTCTGAGATGGAAGAGTTTATTTCCTTTATTTTACTCATATAATATCGTTAGCAAAGAAATTCATGCAAAACGCCGATATGAAGGTATTTTGAATAAATATGTGTGTGAATGCACGCATGTGCTCAAGCACTTGCATGTGTGTTGGCTTGCTCAGAGTTTGAAATCAGAGCTTCAAGGTCTTGCTAGACCTTTTCTCTCTACATTGGTGAGCTACTAAATGAGCTACATCTCCATTCTTGGCCCTTTGCTAGTTCATTAAAATTTTTGAAAAATAATATCATGAATTTCTTTTGCCCTGATTGGTTTCCAACTGTTATCCACAAATCTCAGGCACCTGAGTAGATATCCCTAGTAGTTAGGATTACAGGTGTGACAAACCAGCAAAGGTTTTCAGAATAACGTTAAAAGTAGAAGAAAATTTACTTCAGAGGGGCATGTTTTAGTATCTCCAATTTTAAAGCATTTTGGAGTGATTATTTATGATTTTTTAATTTTTGGATACTTATAAGACAGTAAGTGCTGATATTTAAAATTTTAGTACTTTTTAAATAGGATACTGGAATTGTGGGACAGAAGAAATTTGCCTCTCTTTGGACCTCAATGTATAAGCTCAGTTCTGTGTATGATAACCAATATCACCAACACAATCTGTGTTGAAGATAAATGTGACAGAAAACAATCACCATGGGCAATATTTAGTATGCTATTATTTCTTGGACAATATGAATATTGAATTAAGAGTGTCATACAATGGAGAGATTTTATCTACATTTTGTGTATTGCTGAAAGACTTTTGGAAACTTTTTCCCATTTCCTTCCTCACTGTGTGTGTCTTTAGGCCATGCACTTACTGCCTTTAATTACATTTTTTCCCAACACTAAAATGGTAATAACATTAGCGTTATAGCGAATGTTATCTTAACAATTAAGGGAATGAAACTTATGAAACACTTAACATAAACTTCTAGGAATGAGCTTTGAGTTTAGCCAGCAATCTTTTTAAAATACTAAATAGAATGTGATAAGTAGTACAGAAACCATTACATGTAGTGAGCAACCAGAAGTAATATCTATTGATCATGCTCTGCTTCCAAGGAGGCCAGGTGGATAATTTCTCATGCTGTAAATCAAACTGGTTATCTTATGTCTTGATAGTGTAAAAATATCAGGGACAAAATGATGAAGGAATGTTGTAGACTGAGGTGAAATCCATATGAAAATGTGCAAAACTGATAAAACATAAAAGTATCTGAGCAGTATATTGTGTTTTACAACATTTAAGTTACGTCGCAAAGATAAAGAAGACATAGAAGAATAAATTCTTTTTTTTTGTTGTCCTATCATAGGTCCTTAGAAGGATGAACTCTTTCCTCATTCTTATACAGGCATCATCGGATGAGAGGAGCTTTTTTTTTTTTTTTGTTTGCTTCCTTCCATTTATTCTTCAGTTTGAAATCTGAGCTACTTGAGACTGAAAGAAACCAAAATAAATAAACTACAGCCTTGTAACAGGTCTAACTAAATTGAGTTATATAGTATCAATTGTTAACAGAAAATGATTTAAGCAATACTATGTTATTGAAAACTGAAAAATGTTAGGAGTTGCTACATTTTTTTCTTTTCTACTACCTTGAATTAATTATTGATCTGGTTTAGCGAGATTAAAGATGAGATTAACCAGAAACTGGATTAAAAATGGACAAAAGGTCTGAATAGACTTGTTCTCCATAAAGCCCTGAAAATTGCCTGTGGGTTTACAAAGTTGTGTTTAATACAACTTCTATGCTGCCTTAATGCTTTTTGAGCAGATGTCATTAGAGAAATATAATTCAAAATTACTATGATACAACTTCATAAATATAACTCATCAAAAATCAATGGAACCAGTTATGGTGGTAAAGGCTTGTAATTCCAAGCATTTAAGAGGTTGGATTTAAGTTAAGGCCAGTATAGGATACTGCAGATAGTAAAAACCTGCCCTTTATTACCTTTGATTAAAAGGTAATAATGTTGGTGAGAGTGTGGGAAAAAGGAAATTTTCTACACTATTGGTCCAAAAACAGGTTAGTATTTTCGTTGTAGAAAGTAGTATTCAAGTTTCTAAAGAAGTATAAAGTTGAGATATCATCTGACCCATCAATCATGTGATTATTTCTCTCTGAGTTACTCGTAAATATATCTGTAGTTCATTTTTATTCACATTATTCACAAGAGCAGCCAAGATATAAGTCAATGTTCAGTGTTCAACTACAGACTAATAAAACAACTGTGGTACATGCACAAATATCTTTTTCTGTTTCATTTTTAAAATAACAAGGGACTGCTCCCATTAGCCACAACTTACAACGACCTGAAAGATGCATTCGAAATGAAGAAAAATGTTGTGTTCTGAGCTGTGTAAACACGCGCGCGCACGCACACACACACACACACACACACACACACACACACACAAAGACACACACACACGTTCCAACCTCAAATATTAAGACAGAATTTTTTTTAAAAAGTAAAGCAAAGTGGAACTTCTGGGGCATTTAGTTGACAATGTAGAAGATACTAGATATAGAGTATGAGGTATAGAGTTGAAATGTACAATATGAGGATACAGGGGACAACACTGGCCTTACATAGGAATGAAGGTAATTAAGTGGGAGTTGTTCTTCACAGTAGGGGTTGCTCTTTTAGATGTTCTTCTTTCAGTAATGGATAAGATGAACTTAATACTTTCAATAAACCTGCCTGTTTGTAGAAATGATAACAAACAATATAGCAATAATGTTGCACGCTCAACATAGAACAAACTGTCAAATTAAAATACATGAGATAGCCTTGGGAAGTATTGCCATTTTCACGATGTTAATATTTTCAATCCAGGAGCATGGGAAGTTTTCCCATTTTCTAAGTTCTGTTTTGATTTTCAGGTTTTTAAAGTTTTCATCATAGAGGTCCTTCACTTCTTTGGTGAAGTTAATTCCTAGGTATTTTATTTTTTTGTGGGGCTATTACAAATGAAGTTGCTTTCCTAATTTCAGCCACACTTTTCTCATTGTTGGCATACAGAAAAGCCATTGATTTGGAGGGGAAAATTTTATACCCTGCTACTTTGCCAAAGTTTTGAATCAGCTTGAGTAATTTGGGAGTGGAGTCTATGGGATTCTTTAAATACAAGATCATGTCATCTGCAAAGACAGAGATCCTTATTCTTCTTTCCCTATTTGGATCCCCTTTATGTTTGCATCTTGTAGCTAGGCATTCTAATACTAGATTGAAGAGAAGTGGAGAGAGTGGACATCCTTGTCTTGTTCCTGAGTTAAGAGGAAATGGCTTTAGTTTTTCACCATTAAGTATAAGGCTGGTTGTAGGTTTGTCATATACAGCCTTTATTGTACTGAGGAATGCTCCATGGATTCCTAATTTTTCCAAAACCTTCATGATAAAGGAGTGTTGGATTATGTCGAATGCTTTTTATGCATCTTTGAGATAACCATGTGGTTCTCATCCTTGTTCCTGTTGATGTGATGAATAATATTAATTGATTTGCGTATATTGAACCAGCTTTGCATCCCTGAAATGAATCCTGTTTGATCGTGGTGTATGATATTTTGGATGAATTGTTGAAGTCCATTGGCCAAAATTTTGTTGAGAAGTTTCGCATCAATGTTCATCAAAGAAATGGGTCTATAGTTCTCTTTCTTTGATGAGTCCCTGCCTGGTTTTGGGATGAGGGTTATGATGGTTTCATAGAATGTGTTCAGTAGTGAACTTTCTCTTTCAATTTCATTGAAGAGTTGGAAAAGTATTGGTGTGAGTTCTGCTTTGAAGGCCTTGTAGAATTCTGCTGTAAAACCATCTGGTCCCGGTCTTTTCTTAGATGGGAGGTCTCTTATTGCTATTTCTATTTCAAGGCTTGATATGGGCTTGTTAAGATGATTTAACTCATCTTGGTTTAGTTTTGGCATGTCAATATTTGCTAGGAAAAGGTCCATTTTTGCCAAGTTCTCAAACTTATTAGCATAAAGTTTTGAGAAGTATTTCCGTATAATGTTTGAATCTTGGTTGTTTCCGTGGTGATGTTTCCATTCTCATCTCTGAGTTTATTTATTTGAGTGTGTTCTCTTCTTTTTCTGATAAGATTTGCTAAGGGTCTGTGAATTTTGTTAATTTTTTTCGAAGAACCAACTCTTTGTTTTGTTGATTTTTTTCTATAGTTTTTTTGGATTCTAATTCATTTAATTCTGACTTGATTTTAATTATTTCTTTCCATCTACTGGATTGGGGTTTATCTTGCTACTCTTTTTCAAGGAGGTTTAGAAGTGTCATTAAATTCTTGATTTCAGATTTCTCCAATTTGTTGATGTTTCACTACATTTGATGTCGGTATAATTTGTGGAGTAGGAAAAAACAAGTCATTTAAGGTTACAGTTGGACCCGTTGCAACAATGAGAAGTACAATTTGTCATGTTGAAAACGAACTTTACAACTTTGGTGTGGTGGGGAGGATTGGGTTGGGGAGCGGGGGAGGCTGGGAAGGGATGTGAAGAGTAAACATAGGACGAGGCTGCAATGCTTGATAAGAAATGTACTCATTATCTTGCCCATGTAATTGTAACCCCTCTGTACAGTATGTTCACAATAAAAAAAATAAAATAAAATACATGAGATTATCCTTGAAGTAACTAATTATTACAAATAAGGGAAACCATGGGAACTATGTATCTTTAAGTGTGACTTATTTCACTTAATATGATTTTTTTCCAAGACCTTCCATTTCCTTACAAATGAGGTGGTATCTTTCTTTCTATGGAAGCATAGTATGTGTGTGCATGTGTGTATGTGAGTGTGTGTGTCTCATTTTCTTGATCCATTCATCTACTGAGGGGCATCAGGGTTGATACCATATCTTAGCTATGGTAAATATTACTGGGATAACCATAATTGTGCTGGAAGCTTTAGTGTGGCCTTGTTTGTGGTCGTCTGGTTAAATGCCCAGAAGTGGGATTACTAGGTCATAGGGAGTATTATGTGTACATCAAGGATAATCTTAGTAGATGAGTAGAATAGCTCAATAACTATGTATATATTACCATATAAGGTGATTCTAAGTGAAATGAACTCCAAGACATGCTCTTTTTTTTTGTTGTTGTTCTCAATGTACTACATGATTTATTTTTATCCTTTTGTGTTTTCCCCACCTATGGTTTATTCCTTGTAGCCACTGTATTTGATTTTGATACCCTGGGTATTGTAAATATGTTGATCTGAACTGGGGAAGGGGAAGGAAAAAAAACAAAATAGTGAGACAAAGGACAAAGGGGGAACCTATGCAACAGTGCTACTCACAAAACAATATGTTGGAAACGATCTTGGGAGGTTCGTTGGGAGGGAAGAGGGAGAAAAATAGGTGAAGGGCTAGCAAGTTAAAAAATAAATTAATTCATTACCTTAACTATGTAACTATAACCCTTCTGTACATTACCTTGACAATAAAATTTAAATAAAAAATAAAATAAAATATGTGAGAGCAGCAATACAGTCGGTGGCACTAGAGGAAATTCTGTACTTTACAAAGAAAAGTGGAACAGATGTGGAGAGCAGCAATTTGACTTTAATGTAGGAAGTCATAAACTATCATACAGATTTTCAGCCTCATGTCAGTTATTAAAAAGGGAAAACAAAATGCATAATCAGCAAACCAATATAGATAAAGTAGAAAACTAAACAATTGAGGCGAAGAGATGACTTGGATCAAGAAAACAAATGACACAATTAGAAAACAATAACAAGATGGTAAGTTTAAAAAACATTACCCATAATTCTATTAAATGTTGTTTAAATCACAATTTGTCAGAACTACAATTCAAATCACAGTTTAATAGTATATCAATTTAATAATAGTTTACTTATTATTGATTACTTCTTATTGAATGTTTACTATATAATTTTACTTTCTGCAGATATAGAAAAGAAAAAGTGAAACTAATTTTAATAAATTAATGTAATAATTCAAAGTGTATCCTACACTTAGCACTCATCTTAACATGAAAAAATAAATTCTTGCACATGACTGTTGGTATTAGGTGGAAGAGTTCAGCATTGTAATAAAATTCACACCACACAATACAGGAGGGTATGACTCCTCTAATCTAGCTTAAATTGTGGAAATTTGAATTTTACATGCATGTTTAATTCCTGTCTAGGTGACATCTAAAACATTTACAATCATATACACGAGGAGTATTTCAGATGATACTTAAAAGTCACATTCATCAACTAAATTTTATTATTTTGTACCAAATAAATATTTAAAGAGAGACTGAATTTCTTAGTAGATGATGGTGTATATGTGCCTGGTTATTCATATTGAGGCTTATTTTATATTTCTGAGATTGTTTCTACAGTCAGATTTTATTTTCCATAAGGGATTAAGTGCATTATATTGGATATATGAAAGTAAACTGAATGTTTATTCCATTAATCCTTTGCCACTTGTCTAATCCCAATATAATTTATCCATGTGTTTGAAGTAATGAAAATAACAGAAGATAAAAGTAAGATAAATCAGTCTGTAGTAGACAAGTATTTTCCCCTTTATTTTCATAGTTGGTCCTCTTTTACACTACAGAATATTCTTGGGAAAATGTGCTCCAGGCTGGCCACAACTGCAGAACATTATGGTTTGATGTATGATAAGAGAAGGAAGGAAGGGGACCTTCCTTCCAAAAGTCTGCTCCATGGAATGTGATCTGCTTCATGGTGCTGAATTGGAAATGAACATTTTTCACAGTCAACCTTGAAAAGCCATCTTGATAGACCATTTCTATAAGTGGTTACAGAGGATTATTGATGGCTTTGCAAGGATGCCAGATTGCCTCATTTTGAGACAATTAACAGGAATTTAGTCAGCTGTTTCTTTGTATCTTTAGGAGAAAAACCCCTTTGACTCTAGGTCAGGGTATCACTGGGACCCCGAGAAGCTACTATCTTGAATAGTAATATTAGACCTCTAAAACAAAAAAAAATACCACACAAAACAAACAAACAAACAAAAACTCCAGTAAGTACAGCACAGCCTACATGACGTCAGGCAAAAACAGAAGCTGAAAGTCATTTAGCTGATAAATAATATATTTTTTATGAGGCAGACTCAAATGAGACTCCAGAGAGATTGTCAGAAAGACTGAACAGAGACTAAAATTGATCACACAAAAATTAGAAAGTAGAATTCCTTGTAGAACAAATAAATCATAGAAAGCCTATGCATGTAAGTACAAGACAGAAAACCAAATTCCAGAAATGCACATTTTCTTAGAGGTCAGCTTAATGAATTATCAATGGAAATCTTTGAATACTTAAATATTTGACCACATGTGGGAGAAGGCTGAAGAGAATGAAAATGTCATCAGTCACATTAGGAAATAATCAAGCAAAGATTTGTTATAAAAAGAGAAAACAATTATTCCAAAAGTAGGTCTCATTTGTTTTGATGTAACAGTTCTTGATTTAGGTGCTAGCAAGCCATACAACTGTTCAGTCCCACAGCTGAGTTGATACTGACTGCAGTATTCCTGCATGAAAGAAAAGAGAAAATTTACAAATTTCTGATGAAATGAGTTGAAGGTGAAGTGTTCTAATACTGATATCTGAGGTTTCGACACCAGTGAAGAGGTGGATTTTCTTTTCTAAAAATCCTCCATTTTTAGCCTGGTGCCAGTGGCTCAGAGCTGTAATCCTAGCTACCCATGAAGCTGAGATCTGAGGACTGCGGTTCAAACACAGCCTGGGCAAGAAAGTCCCTGAGACTCTTATCTCCATTTAACCACCAAAAAACCAGAAGTGACACTGTAGCTCAAGAGATAGAGTACCCACCTTGAGTTGAAGAGCTCAGGGACAGTGCCCATGCCTAGACTTCAAGCCCCTCGAACAACAACAACAACAACAACAAAATCTCCCTTTTCTTGGGCTGCCTACATCTTTTCCTAATATTCAACAAAGAAGCCATTTTTTCAACCACTACCTTTAAGTCCTATGCTAGCTACTGCAAATAGAATGATTTGGTATCTTATGTCAAAGGGTTCATATTTGTGGAAACAAATGCCAGCAGTGGTAACTTTTTTCCAGTCCTTGAACTCTGGACCTGGTCACTGAACATAGTTATAGTTGTAGCTTTCATGTGAGCTTGTTTGTTAATTTTTGGATTATTGCCCATGAGGGGAATTACTGGGTCTTAAGGGAGATGTATATTTACTCTTTTCAGGAAACTCCAAACTGAATTCTACAGTATTTGAACAATTTAATTTCCAACCAGCAGTGTCATAGGGTTCCAATTGGCTGCATCCATGCCAGCATTTGCTATTGTTAGCTTTCTTCATAATGACCGTTCTAACTGTCTTGTTCACTTGTAGATACCATAATTGAATGAATCCATGAAACCTATATTATTCTGTCTGCATTCTTTTGTCTTTTCTCTTGGTAGAATTTTCCCAAGCCTTTCATTTTTCGTCCATATTAAATTTGAATTGCTTTATCGAATGCATTGAAGAATATTGTTGAGATTTTGATAAGTATTGCATTGTTAATAGTTTGGGGTAGTATTTCAGTTTTCACTATATTAATTCTTCCAACCAGGAGCATTGAAAGACTTCCCATTTCCTTAAATCTCCTTCAGTTTCCCTTTTTATAATTTTAAAGTTTTCACAGTAGAGGTCCTTCACATTTTTAGTTAAATTAATTAATTCCCAGCTTTGTAGTTGTTCTTTTGTTTTGTTTGGATTTGTTTTGATTTTGAGGCTAATACATAT
Organism: Dipodomys spectabilis; assembly: GCF_019054845.1. Lineage (NCBI taxonomy): Eukaryota > Metazoa > Chordata > Mammalia > Rodentia > Heteromyidae > Dipodomys > Dipodomys spectabilis. Next base: position 24,435 of record NW_024871927.1, read on the forward strand.
GAGGGGTTTTTTTGGATTTCAGCCTGGTTCTTCCCATTGTTGGTAACACAGAAAAAACTACTGATTCTTGTGGGCTATATACCGTGCAACATTGCTGAAAGTTAACATCACTTTTACTATCTTAAGGCTGGAAGCTATAGGGTCATTTCATCTGTAAAAAGGGATAGGATTACTTCTTCCCTATTTGCACCCTCTTTATGATTTTCTCTTCCCTATTGCTTTTCCTAGATAGTCCACTACCATATTGAAGAATAGTAGAGAGAGAGGACATTCTTGTCTCATTCCTGATTTTAATGTCTTCATACTTCCACTGTTACATAATTACTAATTATCACTATCATATACATAATCAGTAGTATATTGAGGAATATTTCATGCATTCCTAGCTTCTGATAACTTTTTAAATCATAAAGGGGTATTGCAGGTTGTTAAAAGCTATTTCTACATACATATAGACGATAATGTGTTTCTTGTCCCAGCTTCCGCTGATGGTTTGTATTATGTTTAGTGACAAGAATATTGAATCCAATTATATCTTAGGCTGAAACCTATTTGATCATGCGATATGATTTTTTTGTTAGTGGCAAAAATTGGTTGGTGAGAATATTTTAAGAAGTTCTGTATCAATGCTTACCAAAGAACTGGGTTCATAGTTCTCTTTCTTTGGTGAGTCCCTACATGATTTGGGGAAGAGTCTTATTCTAGCCTCATAGAATGTGTTTTGATAATTCCATTTCCCTTTCTATTCCAGTGAAGAGTTAGTTCTAAGTACTGTAAGTTCTTTGCAGGCCTTAATTTCATGGTAAATTCATTGAGTCCTAGATTTTTCTGGAATGGAAAGTGGTTTATTGACATTTCATTTTCATTACTTCTTATGTGTTACTTCTTGGCTCAGATCAAGTATAGGAAGGCATGAATTTCTCCAGGATTCACCAGGTGATTGGGATACGGTTTTCAAAGTACTCTCATAAACTTCTTAATTTTTTCTTATTTATGTTGTGATGTGTCATTTTTTTCTCTAATTTTCTCTATTTGGGTGAGTTCTCTTATTTGGGGGGGGCGGATTTTATATTATGAAGGTGATATACTGAGGGGTGGGTTACAGTTACATAAGTAATGAGTACATTTTTGGGGAGGAGGGTCCAGTCATGGAGCCTGAACTCTGGGCTTGGGCGCTGTCCCTCAGCTCTTCAGCTCAAGGCTAGTGCTCTACCACTTGAGGCATAGCGCCACTTCTGGGTTTTTTATTTTTGCTTATGTGGTGCTGAGGAATATAACCCAGGGCCTCAGGCATGAAAGGCAAGCGGTCTACCTCTGAGCCACCTTCCCACCCCCATGAGTACATTTTTAACTGTATTACCCCTTCCTCATTTTGTCCTCCTTCCCCCAACCCTGACATCCTACTCCCCCAAAGTTTGAAGTTCATTTCTAACATACCGTCTGTATATCACTGTTGCTTTGGTTAATCTTTGTCCCACCATTTCTGTGATTTCACTTCCCTTCCTCAAATCAGATTAATTTATCTATAAGACAAAAGGTACAGAA
>NW_024871928.1:0-19228 GCF_019054845.1 Dipodomys spectabilis
GGTAGAGTGCTTTGCATGTATGAAACCCTGGCTTTGAATCCTCAGTGGCACATCACTAGAAAAAAAGCCTGAAGTGGCTCTGTGGCTCAAGTGGTAGAGTGCTATCCTTGTAAAGGAGAAACTCAGGTACAGTGCACAGGTCCTGAGTTCAAGCTCCAGGACTGGTATATGCACACAAATTACCCCCCCCCCCACACACACACACAGATACCAGAAGTGAAACTGTGACATCAAAGGGTAAAGCACTGGGAATTAGGCCCTTAGAGGAGACTTGATCTGGTACAGCTATTTTCCAGGCTATGCCTTTGTTTTGGGGATTTTAGAAAACAAAACTTTAAACAAGGTCAACTAGACCTTGGCTCCAACCAGCCTGTTCCTGGAATGGAAAGAATGCCTCTAGGTGCCCCTCCCCTTAACAACCTAACTCACCTTGACTGTTGAGTTAAAGACTGACCCATAAAACTGATAGGTTGTTATCTGGCTCCAACTACCTGACACCTCGTGCTTATGGTGGTAAACCCTGCCTTTCATACATGCTTACAGTAAACTCTGCCTATCGGCCACCTGTGTGTGGTCTGGTATGACCATGCAATCCTTTTGTGTGGTATGATCCCATTGGTCACCTGTGCATGACCAGGCTCAACCTCATGGATTTTGCCTTTGCAAACCAAAGAATGGGGACTGCTCAGGGTGGCAGTATCAGCTCTTGAGCCTGTGCTGTGGTCCTGGCCAGTCAGTGTAGGAAACTTCTCAATAAAGTTGCTTCTTTGTTAACAACTTTGTTGTGGTGAGCTCTGTCACTCCAGACAACTAGGTGGGTTTGCCTGCCTGAGTAGGGGTCTTCCTACTACACACTAAGCTTCTCAGCTCATGGTCAGTACTCAGGCCCTGTGTTCAACCTGGAAACCTAGCCACCCAAGGCCCAACTAGGAGAGGTCAAAGGTTTCCAAACCTGATAAGCTTCACCAGCCCTACATAACAGGGAACATTGTCATTTTGCAAATGTGCTTAGATGTAGCAAACTTCTGAAAACCTAGGGAGGCACTGTTGCCAATAAAGAATAAAGAATCTTTGCATTAGGTTCAGCTCCCTGGTTGTTGTCTGCCAGAAGAAATCTTGAATTAATTGTAGCAGTTTGTTTCAACACTGGAACATAGTCTAACAAAGACAGGATAAGTGCAGGGAACTTGGCCTGCCATGGGAGGTGGCACAAATGAAAGCTTCCTGTCAAACCAGAGCACTGGGGAGAGAGATATCTTGGGGTACAAAGAGGGCTTTTTCTCCTGGTCTTCAGGGCCTGCCCACACTCATCATCACTAGTTCGCCCGGATAGAGTTGTTTGTTACTGAGCTGTACAGGAGTGAGGACTTTTGTCTGCCTGTTCCAACCAAGAGGCAGACTTCCTCCAGCAACCTGGGGTGTGGAGAAACCCTCAGGCTACACTGGGAACAGGAAGGGGAGTCCTGGAACATGTACTGTCTTGAAAGCACCCTCTGTGCTATGAAATCCTTCTATTCAAAGCAAATTTCCTACTAGGTGTCTTTCTTCATAGCGACTTTGGATGTTCACCGATAGAAATACATTCACACATACACAGATACATGGAGTTACTGGCTCTATTTTTTTTTTTTTGGTACAGGTCCTGAGGCTTGAACTGTGAGCTTAGACATTGTCCCTGAGCTCCTTTTTCACAAGGAAGCACTTTATTGTGCCTTAAACCATGATACATCATTAAATGAGGGCATAATTTAATACCTAATAATTATTAGTAATATATTACATGTAATTTAATGATATATAGACATCTCACATTCTATAAATATATTTATATATTTACATATACACTGGAATATACATATACATCTCTCTTTCTCTCTCACTCTCCATGCATATATATGTATTTGCAGCAATTTAGGCATCTATCTATTTATACATTGGCCACTCCTGGAGGTTAAACTTAGGTCCTGGGAACTCCCTGGCAGTGAATTTGTTTGAGGCTGATGTGCTTACATTGATCCCTTGATGAATTGGGTATTTCAGGCCCTGAGTTCAAATCCCAGCATTGCCAAAGACAATAGGTGGAGTAAGAAGCCAATATTGACCTATTCTGCTGTCTGTGAAAATATTGTTTACTAGGTACAATATGTAATACCTATGCAAATACATATATATATATATATATATATAATGTACATTATAAATGCATATAAATATTATTTTTCCAGTCCTGGGTCTAGAATTCATGCCCTGGGAAATGCTCTTGACTTTCTCTTATTCAAGGAGGGTGAGCGTCCAGTTCACCCACAGCAAAATAGAGTTACCCAGTCCCTGATTTCAAATCCTAGGTATGGCAGATAAAATGTCCCAAATTCCAAGCCAGGACCTTAACTTTTGTGGGTGGGGAGGCAGGCACGGGGCTTAAACTTAGTTCCTCATTTGTTTTCTTTGCAAGGTGAACTTCGTGGGTCTGAATGACACGGCAGAAAAGTGTTGGAAACCTGGCATTGCTGAAGGCTGGAGGGCTACTGGGGAAGCCATAGGCCAACACGGCAACATAGGCCCTGGGTTCAAAGCCGGGTCCTGACCCCTACAAATGGTGGGAGATCCTAATAATCTCGTTCCTATTCATAGGAATACTGATGGAAGGGTATGAATGTCAAGGTTGAATAAGTTGTTCCTGAATGATACTATAAAATTAGAGTTATTTTAGGAGGCCGATGGATTTTAATGAATATTTTTGACACATTAAAAGAATACTATTAATTACATGGACGCAATAGTTTCTGGACAGTGGTTGATTTAATTAACAATTCATTAAGGATGAAAACAATAATATAAATTACATGGAGGCATTAAAAATACCCAAATATTGGTAGGAATGTAGCCTATTTAACTGAATAATGTATAGACATCTCTGGCACTCTATAAAGATCTATATTTATTTGTGTACTACCATCTGCATGTCAATCTGTTCTTATTTTGTCAACCCCTGGGGCTTGATCTCAGGTGCTGGAAACTGCTTGTCAGCTCAATATGCCCCAGGCTGGCGTACTGACACTCACCCATTCATGAATTAGGCCTTGTAGGTTGTGAGTTCAGATGCCAGCACTCACAAAAATTGACTCATGGAGTAAGAAGCCCATGGTGACACAGGTTTTCCTTTGCTGTGAAAGTCCTGGAAGTCAGGTGTGAAGTTTCATACATAGGCAAATCTATCCTACGTAATAAACGTAATAAATAGTCCAAGTGTAAGAACAATCAATAAAATAAATGGTAAATAAATGAATAAAACAAAAAAATGAATAGCTACACTAAGCACAATATGGAGTCAATATATGGGGCTCGATCTCAGGGCCTGGGAACAACCTGGTAGCTGAATTAGCTAGAGGCTGCTGTGCTGGCAGCCACCCATAAATGAATTGAGCCTTCTAGGCCCTGAGTTTAGATCCCAGCACTGCCAAAAATGTAATCGTGGAGTGGGAAACCCAGCGTGACACATGATTTTCTTTTCTTTGAAAGTGCTCAGTGTAAGGTAGGATATATAATTCGGATGAAAATCAATATGCTATGTAAATAGGATGTCACAAAGGTAAAAAAATGTCATAGGTGGAAGAATTGTCACTACAATAAATAATAAACAGATTGAATTAGTAATGAATCATTCTAGGATAAAATTAGATGCAGTAATTATAGGACATGGATTAAGTTTACTTAATATTTTATTAAGTAAACTTATTTTATTAACAGAATAAAAATTGCATAGAGACATAAATACCTAATAATTCGTAGTAGCACATGATGCTAAATTTAATAATATATAGACATCTGTCTCATTCTATAAAATATTTAATTATATGCATAGATGTATGTACATATGTGATAAACAATACCAGGATATTGAGTATTAATTAATGCTTAATTAAATGTTAACTGGAACACATCATTAAATGGAGATATAATTTAATACCTAGTAATTGCTAATAATGTTATCTATAATGTAATAATATAGACATCTCTCTTTTGTATATATATTATTTATGTATACAACAATCTATCTATTTATACCTCCTTTACTCCTGGGGCTCAGTGATTGAGATCTCGCCTAGTAAGCACGAAGTCCTGGGTTTCATTCCTCAGTGCCACATAAGCAGAAAACCTGAAAGTTCTGCTGTCTTTCAATCAATTGAGTGCTAGCCTTGAGCACAAATGCTTAGGGACACTGTCTAAGCCCTTACTCAAGCCCCAGCACTGCCACCAAAAAAAGGTAGAATGTTCTAACTGCAATTATAGAAGGACAGGACTTCAAATACCACATCACAGAACAAGCTAGAAGTCTGGCACTGACAGTTGCCACCTAACCTGACTTAGGCATATGTAAACAGCTGCAACCCAGTTTCACAGAAGCATATGCTGCTGGCTTATCCCCATCATCCTGGCTGCTTGGGAGCTTTAAAACCAAGCCCTGGTAGGTAGTATGTGAGACTCTTGGAGATGTGGCTTTAAGTAGTAGAGCCTTAGACTTGAGCAAATGTTATTAGAACAGTATCCACATGCATTGAGTTCAAGCCCTATGGGTAGCCTTCCCTCCTCCCCCCCAAAAAAAACACCCCCACTAAACCATTAGAAGTTAACTTGTGTGATTTGTGAAATGTTCCTCAAAGAATGGTGATACTGATGAAAGCAACCTAATTCCAATGACAGCTTGTGGAATAGAGCTATGTTCTGAGTCCTTCATAGGGTGCTCTGTGCTGAGTCTGGCACAGGGTGCTGTGTTCTGAGTCCTTCACAGGGTGCAGTGTGCTGAGTCTTGCATTGGATGCTGGGTGATGAGTCTTCACATGACACTGTGTGCTGAGTCCTTCAAAGAGTGCTATCTGCTCTGTCCTTCACAGAGTGCATTCTTTCATATGGTCCTTGTAAGAGCTACACAACTGAGATGATTATGCAGACAAGAATATGGAGATGCAGATATGTCCCCATGGCAGGGACAAAATTATGTATTACTGAAGAGTGGGTGAGTTGTCTACTGCAGACAATTGTTTTGTTTTGTTTTTTTCTCAATCATGATCCTTGAACTGGCATCATAGGCACTGACCCTTACCTCTTGGGCACATGGCTAGCACTCCACCACGTGGAGACAAGGACCCCCTTGCAGTAGAGTGCCACAGCCTTGGGGTCTATAGCTGAGGTCTGCCAGCCTGCCTTTTCAGGAAGCTGAGATCTGAGGATCTGGCTTCCAAACTATGCCAGACACAAAAGGTCCCATGAGACTATTATCTCCAATTCACCACTAAGAAACCTGAAGTGGAAGCTGGATGCTTGTCACCCATGCTTGTCATCCTAGCTCCTCAGGAGGATGAGATCTGAAGATCATGGTTCAAAGCTAGCTTGGGCAGGAAAGTCTTTGAGACATTTAGCTCCAATGAACCATGAGAAAACCTGAAATGGTGCTTTGGCTCAAGTAGTAGAGGCACAAGACTTGAGGGACAGCACCCAGGCCCAGACTTCAACTCCTACAAGCAACAACAATAAAAAAGAAACAAAATAACAAACATGAAGTAGAGGGCTGGGAATGTGCCTTGGGGTAGAGTGCTTTGCATCTATGAAACTCTGGACTTGATTTCTCAGGAACACATCACTAGAAAAAAGCCTGAAGTGGCTCTGTGGCTCAAGTGGGAGAGGGCTATTCTTGTACAAGAGAAATTAGGTACAGTGCTCAGGTTCTGAGTTCAAGCTCCAGGACTGGTGTATGTGTGCACACACGCATGCACACACACACACACACACACACACACACACACACACACACACACACACAGACTAGTAGTAAAGCTGTGACACAAATTGGTAAAGCACTGGGCTCCTGCACTGAGCTCATGGTCAGCACCGAAGTCCTGTGTTCATCCCCAAAACCTTGCCACCCAGAGCTCACCTTGGAGAGGTCAAAGGTTTCAAAACCTGATGTGCTTCAGCAGTCCTAGATGACAAGAAGCATGGTGAGATCAGACATGTGCTTGGATTTCCAAAGCTTCAGGAAACCTAGCAGAGGCATCATAGGCCCATCAGCACCCTCAATGAAACATTTCTTGAGGTTAAGTGCCCTAGTTATCTGCCAAAAGGACTCCTGAATTATTTTGAGCACTGTATGTGAACACCAGAATATAGTCTCACAAAGGCAGGATAAGTGCTGGGAACTTGGCCTGCCACCGGAGGTGGCAAAAATGAAGGCTTCCTGTGAAAATGGACCACTGGGGAGAGAGATAGCTTGGGGTACAAAGAGGTCTTTTTGTCCTGACCTTCAGAGCCCATCCACACTCAATCCTCAATAATTGGCCCAGATGGAGTTGCTTATTACACAGCTGTAGAGGACTGAGGCCTTTTCTCTGCTTGTTCAGACAATGAGAGAGCATTCTTCCAGCAGGCCTGGGAGGCAGAGAAACCCTCAGGCTACACTGGGAACTGTGAGGGGAGTCCAGGAACATGCACTGTCATGAAAGCAGTCTCTGTGTTATGAAATCATTGTATTGAAAAAATTTCTAGCTTGATGCCTTTTATCATAGCTACTCTGGAGTTTCACCTATAGAAATACATACACACATACACAAAGACATGGAAGTAGGTCCTGGGGTTGAACTATGAGCATAGGTGTTGTCCCTGAGTTACTTTTGCTCAAGAGTAGTGCATTAACCTTGAGCAACAGCCCCACTTCTGGGTTTTCTGTGATCTCTTAGAAATAACAGTGTCATGGACTTTCCTATGCTGGTTGGATTCAAACTCAGATTCTCTACATCTCAGCCTCCTGAGGAGCTGGGATTACAGTCAGCAGCCACTGGCACCGGCCTTTCTTTTCTTCTTCATTTTTTAATCTGGACAATCTGACCACTTAACAGCATCATTCCAATGTCTTGAATTTATAAGTAAACTACCCAATGTTCTTTATAGGTGCTTTCTCTGAGAAGGATTTTCTCTCCTCCTCTTCTCCTCTACTCACAGGTTTGAAGCCAAAAGTGAGAAATGAGTGTCACATGATTTTGGCAGTAAATGTCCACAGGACATGCCAGTTCAGTCACTTAGCATTGAGCTGCAGTGAATTTACTGTCTCAGCACGAGAGGACCAAAACCTGGAACGATCCTCATACTGTCTGCCTATAAAATTATCTAATAATTTTCAGTGTTTTGTGTCTCCAACCTGAAGTATCTAGAAAATAATAAAAGCATCTTCATGTTTCCTTTTTTCTCTAGTACCTCTCGAGATTTAGACTAAGGATTTGTGTGGAGCAGATCCTCGGCGAATCCCTGAGAAAAGCCACTTGAAGTCTCCTCAGGAGATCTCTGTTCAAAGCCAGCCCGAGCAGGAAAGTCTGCGAGACTCTTATTTCCAATAAACCACCAGAAAACCAGAAGTGTATCAGTGGCCCAGAGGGTAGAGCTCCAGCTTTGAGAAAGAAAGTCGAGCAGGAGATACAAGCCAGACCAGGCAGGAAAACCTGGCAGGCACATATGTCCAATTAACCCAGATGGCTAGAAGTGGAGCTGTTGCAGTGGTAGAGTCTCAGCCTTGAGCAAAACAGCTGAGGAACACATAGGGCCCTGAGTTTAAGCCTTGATATGGCCACCAAAAAAATTCAAAAAGAGAAGGCCAAGTTTATGTATTAGTGTCCTACCTACTTATGTGTGCAGATTACCTCCCTGAGTGAAAACAGATTGTATGCAATGCTTCTCCTTTTATGTACAGATTTATTTTTCAGATAGGTTTGTTGTACATACTACATCGTTCTCTTCTTTTCAGGCCCATGGCTTTTCTCTTCCACAGTTCCAGGACTGTGTCCTTATATGGTGCACACTTAAGATCTCAGCAGCTTTTATTTACATTTTATTATGAGGCCAAGGCAGGAACAATCACAAATTAGGCAGGGGAAGAGAAGATCAGGGTTTTTGAAATAACCAGTATTCAGAAAATTAAACTTGGGGGATGTAAAATGATAGCATACTTATGTAGAAACTACCATTAAGAAAAAGATGAGAGGGCTGGGAATGTGGATTAGTGAGGGAGTGCTTTTCCCTGCCATGCAAGAAGCCCTACAGAGGGTTTGATCCCTCTGTAGCACATGCAAAGAAAAAGCCAGAATTGGTGCTGTGGCTCAAGTAGTAGAGTGCTAGAGACAGTGCCCAGGCCTTGAGTTCAACTCAAGTACAAGTAGCTTAACATCACCAAGGGAAACCCAGGAAGCTCTTGAACATCTGCCCTTTCAGAAGTGGATGTCAGAGGGTCATAGACTTTTCTGCCCTGGCTGGCTTCACCTTGTGATCCTCAGACCTCAGCCTCCTCAACAAGGGTGATGGGCCTTAGCTACTGGTGCTCTGCTAGGTCAGAACTGTAATGACATTGACAATACAAGTCAACTGCTTATCACAAAGGCTTGGGGAGCATATTAAGCCTTTCAACAATGGACCTTTCAGAACCCTGTAGGACACAAGGTTATAATGCTAGAGTCTGAGAGGCTGGGCATATGGATCTGCTGAACTTGAACCTTGAGCTCTGACTCCAATTCTGGTGTACATCAGTGTCAGCGTTCATTTTCCAGAGAATGTTCTCCTAATTAGCAAATAGGAAAAGTAATTTGTTTAACCCTCACTTTTTTCCCATTGTGTGTCTCGAACTGAAGCCTGGGCACTGTTCCTGAGCCCTTCATCTCAAGGTGAACTCTCTACCACTTGAGCCACAACACCACATGGGGTCTTTTGGTGGTTCCTTGGTGATAAGAGTCTAACAGGCTTTCCTTGCCCAGGCTGTCTTTGAACTGTGGTCTTCAGATCTCAGCCTCCTGAGTAGTAGGGTTCCACGTGTGAGAAGCTGGCATCTGGCCTATTGTTTTTGCCAGTGCAGGGATTGAACTAAGGGCCTGGGTACTGTCTCCGTGCTTCTTTTTCTCAAGGCTAGCGCTCTACCACTTGAGCACTCCACAGCTTCTGGCTTTTTCTGAGTATATGGCACTGAGGATTCAAACCCTGGCATTCATGCATGCTGAGCAAGCTCTCTACCACTAAGCCACATTCCCAGTCCCACCCTTACAATATTATCCCTCAACTTGCCTATCCTCAAGGAAAGGCTTCTGAGTATAATTCATCTAAAGAAATCCCTATAGGAAGGTGTTAAAGATAAACAAGACAAAGCTCATATGTGGGAGAGACTCTAAACATGTGAAGACCGTGACAAATGCCTCCATTTAATCATGTATCATGTTTCAACACTTAATAAAGTATTAATGAAAAATGAGTCAATGACCTAAATTATTGTGTATAATTTTATAATAGATGTGCAAAATGTAATAAATATTATGTGTATAATATACTAATACAATAAACAATAAGTAAATGAATAAAATATAGAAATACAGAAATACAAAATCAATAATAAAAAATCATAGTTTGTAATAAACATACACATGTAATACGAAACATATATTACACATGTACATGAATATTTTTTTCCATTATAGGGACTTAATTCAGGCCCTGGGAACTCTACCTTGAATTTCTTTCCCTCAAGGACAGTGAGCTTCCCCTTCACCTACGGTGCAAAACAGTTACCCGGATGGTGAGATCAAATCCCAGCAGTGGCAGAAATACTAGCCCCAGTTCCAATACAGTGACTTAATTATTTTTAATGGAAGCAGTTATGTTTATTCAGTTCCATACTGAACATTTTAAAAACAGCAGTGTATAATTTTGTGTATCTATTCAGACATCCTTCCCTTACCTGCCAAGTGCTTCTCTGAGCTCTAAATTGTTTCCTTTTTTGTGCATTTTTTGTTGTAAAAATGTTTTATAGAGGGGTTACAGTTACATGAGCAAAGTAATGAGTACATTTACTATTGAGCATTGTTGCCTCCTCCTTTGTTTTCCCCTTGCCATCCCTTCCCTCCCACCTCCACAGCTATCCCCCCAACCCCAGCTGAGGTCAGTGACTTAATTTTTTGTTTTTGGCTTGGCACAGGATTTGAACTCAAGTAGTAGAAACTCTGCACCTTCCCTCACATTGCTACAGATTTACCAAGATCCTGAGTTCAAATCCCAGGCTAGGAAAGAAAACTGGCAGAAATTGCAAACCAGGGGGATTTTTTTCAATTTAGTTAAATAATTAATTAATTTTTAATTTATTCTATTTTTTTTTGCCAACCATGGAGCTTGAACTCAGGTTGTGGCAAATATACCTCAACTCTGATTGCCTTAGACTGGACTACAGCCTCTCACCCATGGTCGATCCTGGGATCCTAGGTCCAGAGGGCTTGCAGGAAGAAAAAAAAAAAGTGGGACAGCACAAAAACTAGAGAGCTGCAGAGGCCTGGGTGTTTTACGTTATTTTTTTCTTTGCAGGGTGACCATCCTGAGTCTGAATGACACGGCTGCAAAGTGGATCTGAACTGCTATACTGCTATTCCTGAAGGCTTGTGGGCCACCAGGGAAGCCATAGGCCAACCTGTCAACATAGGCCCTGGGTTAAAAACCTAAGTCCTGATACCTACCAATGGCAGGACATCACAAGAGACTTGTTCCTATGCATAGGAATACTGATTGAAAGAGTAGTTCGTGCATCAGTCGAGTCTAAAAGGGGATGTAATAATCCTAGGATGCTGATTGGTTTTAATAGATAGTTTATTAAGGACGGAAAGAATAATATTACTTCAAAGACAGTATAATAAATACCTAGGAGTTGGTAGGAATGTAGGAGCCGTCATTCAGTCAGATAGATGGCTCTGGCACTCTTTACAAATACGTATTAATTGTATACCACCATCTGCCAATCCATGTATCACTGTTTTGGCCAAACCTGGGGCTCCATCTCAGTGCCTGGGAACCACCTCACAGCTTCATTGACCAGAGGCTGCCGTGTTCACCCTTACCCATTCATGAATTGGGCCTGCTAAGCCCAGAGTTCGGATCCCAGCAGTGCCAAAAATTTAATCTTGGAGTAAGAAGCCGAGTGTGACACATGTTTTCCTTTTCTGAGAGAGTCCTGGGTGTCAGGCATGATAGTGAATACATCTACAAATCTAGATGCTATGTGATAGGAAGTAAACAATGGAATAAACGGTATAGGTGTCAAAAGAGTCAATAAAATAAGTGGTAAATAAATGAATAAAACAAGAAATTAAATGAATAACCATACCAAACATGATATTGTCTGACTATATGGAAGTATAAACCCTGTCTTTAAAATGTAAACAAAATGTATATAAGGAGTGTGTTTTCCAGGACTGAGGCTTGAATTCAGGCCTAGGGAACACGACTGACTTTCTTGGCTTCAAATATGGTGTGATTTCCCCTAGCCCAACAGTGCTGCTATTTACCCAGACCTTTAGTTCAAATCCCAGGCCTGGCAAAAAAATGGCACGAATTGCAAAACAGGGAGATAAATAATTGTCTTTTTAATTTTTTAAATTGTTTAATTTTTTAATTGTTTTAATTTTTTCAATTTAATTTTGTTTTTGGCCATGCATGTGTCTTGAACTCAGATTGTGACAGCTTTGTCTCAGCTTCCATCACACTAGCCTGGCTACAGCCTCCAGAACCAAAGACAATCCTGGAATCCTAAGACCTGATGTCTGACAGGAAAACAAAATGAAAATGACACTAAAACAAGCCATGAGCCGCACATGGTAGGCCGTTTCTTGGCTTTGGTTCCTTGCACGGTGACCATCCTAGGTCTGAATGACATGGATGCCACGCACAGGTGACCTGTCATTGCTCAAGGCTAGCGGACTGTCAGGAAAGCCATAGGCCAACCCCGCAACACAGTCCCTGAGTTCAAATCCTGGTCCTAACACCTACCATGGCAGGAGATCCCAAGAGACTCCTGCCTGTGCATAGAAATTCCCATGGAATGGTATCCAACTTATGATTGAATAGTTCGTGCAGCTGTGTGGACTCAAATTAGATGCAATAATCCTAGGACGCTGATTGAACTTAATTAATGGTTAATTAGGCATGAAAAGAATAATATTCCTTCAGTGGAGGCATAATAACTACCTAAGACTTGGTAGGAACATAGCAGATATCATTGAATACTAGATACACAGCTCTGGCACTCTGTAGTAATATGTATTTATTGGTGTACTACCACCTGCCTATCCATGTATGGCTATTTTGGCCACACCTGGGGCTCGATCTCAGAGCCTGTCAAAAATTTCATCCTGGAATAAGAAGCCAATTGTGACACCTGTTTTCCTTTTCTGTGAGAGTGCGGGGTGCCAGGCATGATGGAGAACAAGTCTACAAATCTAAATGCTATGTGATAGGGTGTAAACAATGTAATACATGGTTAGGTGTCATCACAGTCAATAAAATAAACAGTAAATAAATGAATAAAACAAAAAGTACAATGAATAACCACACAAACATAATATAGACTGAGCACCTGTCTGGAATTACAATCCTATCTTTAAAATACATGTAAGGACGATGATTCACATGGTTGGGGCCTGAATTCAGGCCTAGGGAAGAGGCCTGACTTTCTGATCTTCAAGCATAGAGAGCTTCCCCTTCCCCAGAGTGCAACAGAGTTACCCAGACCCTGAGTTCAAATCCCAGTCCTTGCAGACAAAAAATAGCACACATTCCAAGCCAGGGAGCTTCATTAGCTTTTTTCATATTTTTTTAAAGTTCACTTGGCCTTTATTTGATACATTTTGATTTTATGAGAGTTTTTAAAAAAGAGGTTTAAATGCTTATATTTCAGCATAGCACAATGGTGTTTCCATTTTGACCATTTGCCATGAAGAGTGAGAATGAAAATGAGTACATCATTCCTCCCTAGAGGGACAGTAGATGTTATTTCTATTTAGAGTTATTTCTATAACTATAAACTCTCTGCAATTGTATCATGTGAGTTTTCCTCAGTGCCTACCACAAAATACACTAGGGAAGTCCTCATACCACAAAAGGTTGGGTTTCTGAATAAAAACTCACTTCTGTGAGGACAGTAGGTACTTGTAAGCATTTTGGGAATAAAGTGAATCATAAAATGAAAAACAAAAACATTGGGACTGGGATGTAGCTCAGTAGTGGAGTACTTGCCTAAGGAGCATAAGACCCTGGAAGAAAAGGAAGACAAGTTTCGTAAAGCTCAGAAGGTTAGAATTTTATGATCTGTATGAACAAACTTCTTTCTTTCTTTTTTTTTTTTTTTGTCAGAGGTGGGGCTTGAACTCTGGACTTGGCTACCTGCCTTCAGCTCTTCAACTCAGGGCAAGTGCTCTACAGCTTGAGCCAAGGTGCCATTTCTGGTTTATTGGAGATAAGCCGGAGTACCGTTTCCGGTTTATTGGAGATAAGAGTCTCATGGACTTTTCTGCCCAAGTTGGCTTTGAACCGCCATCCTCAGATATCAGCCTCCTGAGTAGCTAGGATAATAGGCGTGAGCCACCGATGCCTGGTGCATGAACAAACTTCTTAAAGATTGATTCTTAGGAAAGAAACTTGGAATACACTTTTAATAGAAATAATTTATAATGTCATGGTTAAAGCACTAATTCAGAAGTATTTATTCATTGGCTGGTTTCTTAGTTTATTTAAAGATATATACATTTTTAATATATATATACGTATATATTATTAAAACATAACTTTGTAGTGTACCTAAAAGCATATGTGCTCATGTAAAGTTATACAACTGCACAAGCTTGATTTTTTATTTTCAGTTTTTTGGTACCATAAATTAGGTGGGATGTGTGTACTGTTGTTTTGTTCTCAGTTTTTGGAGGATTTCTCTCTGCTTTCTTCCTCTACCCCCCTCTCTCTGCACTTGAATTGAGCTTGCTCTTTCTTAGCTTGGTTGTTCATGGTTGATTTTCTACCACTTCAGCCATACCTGTAGCCTGGCTTTTTGCCAGTTAATTGGAGATGTCGTCTCTCAGGCTTTTCTGCCTGGATTGGCTTTGAAACTTCATCTTCCAGTTCTCACCTCTTGAGTAGCTGGGATTACAGATGTGAGCCACTGGGGTGCCTACGGATGAATTCAACTTTGGTTGTTGTATTCTTTCTGTGTTTCTAAGCATGGGATCATCTACTATAGAATTTCTGTGAATGTCCTGGGTCTGAAGTAAGATATATAATACATATGCTACTCTGTGTAGTTCTCATAAGATGTAATCAATTTAATAAATGTTATAAGTGTAATAATAGTCAATATAAGAAATGAATGAATAGTGCAAAAAATAAAATAAATACAAAGTAAAATAATAAGCGGTAAACATAAGTATGTAGATATTAACCGTTATTTCAAATGTGGATGAATATTACTTTAATAGGGCTGGGGATTGAATTCAGGCCTAGCGAACAGGCTTGAATTGCTTGTCTTCAAACACATTGAGTTTCCCCATCCCCCACAGTGCATTACAGTTACCCAGATGCTGCGTTCAAATCCTAGGCCTGACAGTAAAAACAAATGCACAAATGCCAAGCTGGGGAGCTTCATTAGTATTTTTACAATTTTTTTTTTCCGTGGGACTTGAGCTCTGGCCTTGGGCACTGTCCCTGCACTCTTCAGCTCAAGGCGAGCGCACTACCACTAGAGCCACCGCACCACTTCTGGTTTTATAGTGCTTTATTGGAGATAAGAGTCTCATGGGTTTTACAGCCTGGGTTGGATTTGAACCACAATCCTCAGCCTCTTGAGTAGCTAGGATTACAAATGGGATCCACCGGTGTCTGGCTATTTTTAATATTTAAAAATTTTATTGATTGATTGATTGCCAATCACGGGGCTTGAATGAGGTTGTGGCAACACTGCCTCAGCTTCCAGCACACTAGGCTGGGATAGTGCAGCCTCTGGACCCACAGCCGATCATGGGATGGTATGCATCAGAGGCTGACAGCAAAACAAAAAGAAAACAGCACCGAAAAAAACGGCGATCTGTGGATGGTCGGCGGTTTCTTGGTTTTCCTTCCTTGCATGGTGACCATCCCGGGTCCAAATGACACGGGTGCAACCTGTAGGTCGCCTGGCACTGCTGAAGGCTGGCAGGCTGTCAACGAAGCCATAGGCCAACCTGGAATCCTAGTTCCTGAGTTTGAATCCCGGTCACGCCACAAAGGGCTGTGGAGACTCAGAAAATATTGCCTGTCCATTGGAGCATCAGAGGAATGTGAACAATGTCATGGTTGGATGAGTAGTTCATCAATCAGTCTAGCAGAAAATTAGACCCAATAATCACAGGACACCGACTAATTTTAATTCATAGTTTATTATGCACTAAAAGAATACTATTTCTTAAATGGAGTCCTCACTAACGACCTGAGAATCCATAGGAGGTAGTATGTGTCATTGAATACTAAATAGACATTTCTGGCAGTATGTAAATATCTAAATTTATATTTATTTGTATACCATCATCTGCATAGAACATTTTTGCTGTTTTGGCCAAACCTGAAACTTGTTCCCAGTTCTTGGGATCCACTTGGCACCTGCATGGGCTAGATGCTGCCATACTGAGACTCCTTCATGAATTGGGCCTCCTAGTCCCTCAGTCAATGTCCCATCATTGCCAAAAGTTTCTTCCTGGTGTAAGATTCCATGTGTGACATCTGTTTTCCTTTTCTGTGCAAATGCTGGGTGTCAGGTATGATGTACATATTATGTCTGCAAAGATACATGCTATAGAATACATTGGAACAAATGTAATAAATGTTATAGGTGTACTCACAGTCCAGAAAATAAATGCTAAATCAATCAATCAATCAATAATAATAAAATATAATGAATCACTCCAACAAACACTATTTAAAATGAATATAGAGATATAACTCAAATATTTAAAATGTCTATAAATGTTATGTTTTTCAGTACTGGTGCTTGAATACAGGCCTAGGGAAGAATTGAGAAGTTAATGCATGATTCGCATAGGAAATGATAGGCAAGATCTTATTTAAGACTGCATGAAGTGTGACAATAATACTTTCATTCAGAAAATCGAGGCATTGGGAAAGATCCAAGAATCGGTAGTCACATGAAAGATAGGGTTCCAACACAGCTCGCCACATCTCCTGCTCTAAACAAACAGGCCTTTTAGCATATTAATTTCAGCTTATGAATGGATGAATATGGTGCTCCACTCCCACCCCAGTATTAGGTCTCAGGTCCTTGGAATGGCCTAGCTCCTTAGTGGCTCACAAGCTGGTGTGCTCATGTGGACCAATTTGGCAGTTGGTTCCGCCAGTCCCTGAGTTCAACTTCCAGCACTGCCAAAAGGTTCATCCTGATGTGAGATGCCAAACCTTGCAGATGTTTTCCTATCCTGTGCAAGTCCTGGGTCACAGCTAGTATCTAGAAAGCATAGGCAACTCTATACACATGGGAATAGGTTGTCATCTATGTGAGCACAGTTATATATGTCATCCTATACTCAATAAAATACACAATACATAGATGAATAAGACACAAAATAAAAAGATTAACTATACTGAAAACAAGGTGCATACCACACTTGTATGTAAATAGAGACCCTATGTTTAAAAGGGGTGGACTTGTCCAGTACTGGGGCTTCAAATCAGACCCAGTACCAGGTCTGACCTTTTAGTCTTCAAGGACGGTGAGCTTCACCTTCCCCCACAGTTCAACAGAGTTACCCAAACCTGAGTTCAAATCCCAGCTCTCACAGTAAAATGGCACAAATTCTGATCCAGGGTTCTTAGTTCATAGTTTTTTAATTTTTTTTTTTTACCTGACCAGGGCCTTGAACTCAAGTCGTGGCAACTCTGCCTCAACTCTGATCATCCTAGGCTGCAGCCTCTGGACCCACAGCCTGTCCTCCAATCCTCTGACCCTGGGGCTTGCTGCAAGAAAAAAAAACCCACGAGAGGAAAAAAAGCAGTGGAAGTTCCACTTGGTACTTTTATGTTTATTTTCCTTTGCATGGTGACCATTCTGGGTCAGAACATGGCTGCCTGCAGAGTGAAGTTGACCTGGCATGGCTGAAGGCCTGCTGGTTTTTGGTGGAGCCACAGGCTAAGCAGACAATGAAGGCCCCGAAGACGAAACCCAGTCAGCCCTGTTACGATGAAGTTATGGCTGGAGATCCTGGGACACTCGTTTCCGGACCTAGGAAAGGTCGTGGAATGCAGTCAATCTCATCCTTGAATGAGTATTTCCTGCTTGATGTGAGTAGGAAATGATAGGCAAGACTCATGGGGTATCGATTATTTTTAATGAAGAATTGATGATGCATGACCATAATCATCACGAAATGGAGGCATCGGGGAAGATCTAAGCATTGGTAGTCACAAGGTAAATTCCATCACAGGTTGCCATCTCTCCTACACTTTAAAACCATGTACTTATTTGCATACTAACTTGCACTTATAAATACATGTCTATTTTCCCCCTCCTCCCAATCTCCTCTTCCCAGGGCTGTATCTCAGGTCCTGGGAGTGGCCTACCTCCTTAGTGGCTCACAGGCTGGTGTGCTCACCTTTACCCATTCACCAATTGGGCCTGCTAGGACCTGAGTTTGTATCCCAGCACTGCCAAAAGATTATCCTGATGTGAGAAGCCCATCGATCCATCTGTTTTCCTGTCCTGAGAAAGACCTGGGTCTCAGGAAGGACAGAGATTACTACATAGGCAACCCTATACCCAAGGGAATGGGTTGCCATCCATGTCAGCACAGTTATATCTGTCATCATAATCAATAAACTACACATTGCATCCATGAATAAGACACAAAATAAAGAGAACGAGTACACTGAATGCAAGATGTCACCCATCCATGTATGATAATATAGATCCTGTATTTAAATGATGAATTCATGACTATATTGGTCCCCCCTTCCAGGGCTCAGTCTCAGGACCTGGGTACATCCTAGCTCCGTAGTGGCTCACAGGCTGGTGTGCTCAAATTGGCCCAATTGGTGAATTGAACTCAGCTAGGCCCTGAGTTCAAATCCCAGCACTTCCAAAAGATTCATCGTGATATGAGAAGCCCATCGATCCACCTATTTTCCTGTCCTGTGAAATCCTGGGTCTCAGCGAGGATGGAGAATGCTATATAGGCAACTCTATAGCCATGGGAATAGGTTGTCATCCATGTCAGCACAGATATACCTGTCACCATACTCAATAAAATACACAATACATCCATGAATAAGACTCAAAATAAAAAAAGATAAGTACATTGAATGCAAGATGCATACCACACTTGTATGTAAATAGAGATCCTATGTGTAAAAGAGGTGGGTTTGTTATTTTTGTCCAGTGCTTGGGCTTCAAATCAAGCCCTGGAACAGGCCTGACATTCTAGCCTTCAAGGATGGTGAGCTTCCCTTTCTCCCACAGTGCAATGGGGTTCCCCAGACCTGAGTTCAAATCCCAGCTCTAGCAGTATAACAATTTGAGATCTTATCTAGTGTGCTTCATTCATTATTTTTTAATTTAATTTTTTGCCAGACTTTGGGCTTGAACTCAAGTCATGGCAAATCTGCTTCAGGTCCGATCAACCTAGGCTGCAGCATCTGGACCCACAGCCCGTCCACAGACCCTCGGATCCTGGGGCTTGTTGGAAAAAAAAAAAGCCGCGAGGGGAAATAAAAGCAGTTGGAAGTTCCACCTGGCACTTTTTCATTTATTTTCTTTTGCATGCTGACCATGCTGGGTCCAAACACGTTGGCCTACAGAGTGAAGGTGACTTGGTGTGGCTGATGGCCTGTTGGCTATCAGAAGAGCCAGAGGCCGACCCAGAAACTGAGGCCCCGAGGTCGAATCCCAGTCAGCCCCCATACATTGAAGGAATGGCAGGAGATCCTGAGATTCTCGTTTCCGGACCTAGGAAGAGTCATGGAATTCGATGGATCTCATCTTTGAATGAGTAGTTCTTGCTTGATGCTAGTCGGAAATGATAGGCAAGACTCGTGGTATATCGATTATTATTAATGAAGAGTTGATGAAACATGACCATAATCATCACAGTCATGAAATGGAGGCATTGGGGAAGATCCAAGAATCGTTAGTCACAAGGTAGATTGGATTCCATCACTGGTCACCATGCTTCTCTATACAAATATGTACTTATTTACATACTACCATCAGATTATGAATGGATGACTATTGTGCTCCCCCTTCCCCCCCCTCCCTCCCCCCCCCCCCCGCGGGGCTCAATCTCAGGTCCTGGGAACAGCCTAGCTCCTTAGTGGCTCACAGGCTGGTGTGCTTACCTGGACCCATTCGCCTCTTGGT
>NW_024871929.1:0-24872 GCF_019054845.1 Dipodomys spectabilis
AGACAAAAATTGAATTTCATATATTTTATGTCAACAGTGATTTTTTAGAAATTGAATCAATCTTA
This sequence comes from Dipodomys spectabilis, assembly GCF_019054845.1. Taxonomy (NCBI): domain Eukaryota; kingdom Metazoa; phylum Chordata; class Mammalia; order Rodentia; family Heteromyidae; genus Dipodomys; species Dipodomys spectabilis. The sequence goes on from NW_024871929.1 coordinate 66, forward strand.
ATATGAGATAACTAAAGCAAGATTTTCCATGACTTTTCCAATTATTCCTATAGACTTTAATATAACTTATTTTTGAATGGTAGGAAATTCATATTATACCTACTTTCTATAGAATAATTAAGAAATAAATGATCGTGATAGCATTCATTTTTCCTTCACTAGAAAGAATGAACCTCGCTATAGACGACAAAATACTTCAATGAAAATGCCATAAAATTATGAAAAGTTTGAGTGACTATAAGTTGAATGAAATAGTCATTTTTGCAGGTCACAAAATGAAATCTCTTGAAGCTTCTTTATCTGTTAAATAAACTGTATTTGCATTCAAAATATTTCATTCATCTCTCCAACAGTGGTATAACCAAACCAACTCCATGCCAAATAGCTTATCTGTTTAATTCAAGTAAATATTTAGGAACAGAAGTTATCACACTTGTATAGAAATATCTACCCACCATTCTAGAAATTAAATCTGAAATCATAAAGGATTGGGATTAATAATTAGCTTTCACTATGTTGCCATAAATAGGTTGTGAATCTTTTCAAGTGCGCACAGTTGTAGAGGTATGGTCACTGAGAACTTGTGATCAAAGACGATGTCAAGATCAAAGTCTTTCCTCCTCTTCCTGCTTTTCTTTCTCTGTCTCCTTCTTTTCCTTCTCCTTCTCCTTCTTCCCCTCCTCCTCTTTCTCTCTCTCCCACTCCTATTCCTCCTCTTCTTTACTTTCTGTCTTCCATGAATACACATACTCCATCACATGTTCCTGACATTGTGTTCTGTGCCACCACCAACCCAAAGCAATGAGGATAAGAAACATAAACTGAACTGTATAAAATCAGATGCCAAGGTTAATCTTTCCCCCTTATTAATTAATTTTATAAAATATTTTGTCATATTAATAGGAGACTGACACAGCATGCTCTCATTTATTATAAGGGATAGGATTTACTGGAAAAAAAATCTAACATCACCCTAATGAAATGATTTATTAAATCAATATTATATTAGGACAAATCTACTTTTAAATAACAGATATACTTCAACAAGAGGCAAAAAATTCACCTCTATGGTTTGCTATGAAAAGACAGCAGAATTCAAACTGTTCCTCATGGAAATTGACCTATAATTGGCAATATTGTCAATTTCATAAATGATTTAAGAAGACTGAAGAACAAATTTCAACTCTAAATAAGAGATAAAATTTACTTTGTCCCTGTAAACAACCTTTGTATTCTATCTATGTTTGGTCCACAAAATGACTTGTATTCTATTTTAATCATATTCTTAATTGACTTTAAGTGGTTGCATGGGAGTATCTGATTGACCATGCAGTTTATGAATAGTGTTTAGTGAGTTATTTTGTTTTCTTTCTTCTCTTCTGAGGTTTGAACTCTGGGTCTGAGCGCTGTGCATGACCTCCATTCGATGAACACTAGAACTCTATCACTTGAGGCCAAGCAGTACTTTCAGATTTTTCTGACATTTAATTGGGGATAAGAATCTCACAGAGTTTCCTACCTGGGCTGGCTTAAACCTCAATCCTCAGCCTCCTGAGTATCTAGGATTACAGGCATCAGCCGTTAGTGCTATCTTAATACAATGCATCGTTTTCTTTTTGACCAGTCCTGGGGCTTGAACTCAGGGCCTTGGCAATGTCCACGAACTTCTTTTCCTCATACTGGCACTTTACGACTTCTGTCACAGTGCCAATTCCAGCTTTATTTTGTTAATGTAGAAGTGAGGAATCAAACCCAGGACTTCACAGTATTCCCCTAAGACTACCACTAAGCCACATTCCCAGCTCAATACAAAGCTGGATGATCATTATCCCTCATTCTTTTCAATCCTATCTCATTCCTCAATTTACATATTTTTGTAGAGTATTCATTGACTTGCAGTGTCATATACAGTCACTCAGAGGATATATCACAGATCATATTTTATTGAAAGTCTTATTCATCAACATATTAAACGTGTGCATTATAGAATTCTGTGACTTTAAATTCTAAATTATCACTCAGATTCACCCATTACTATTCTAAAATTTTTCTTAAGGTTAATGCAAATGCAATCTGTAATTCTTCGATAAAGTACAATGATTAATAGAATGTTAAAGAGTTGGACTATGAATATCACCTTCAGTTCTAGAACATTTTTTCATCACTACCCTCTCAAAGTACTCCAATATCTATTATTAGTCACTTCCTGTGATCATTTCAACCTACGCTCCATTTTACCAACCATTACTTCATAGTCTACCACTACGGCTGTGTCCATTTTAAAAAGCTCATATAATTAAAAATTGAAGTTTATTTTATCCATTCCTCCCAAGTAAAATTAGTTTCCGAACCAAGTCCATATAAATTTTTCCCAGGGATATACCATATTGATTTGTATGTGTGTGTATAATTCTATAATACCCTCAATGGGAATTTCAATATTTTATTATATGTTATTATAAAAATTTTCTTTTTTGGGGGGGAGGGGTATGGTCGTGGGGCCTGAACTCTGGGCCTGGGTGCTGTCCCTCAGCTCTTCAGCTCAAGTCTAGTGCTCTACCACTTGAGCCACAGCTCCACTTCCAACTTTTTTCTTTTGCTTATGTGGTGCTAAGGAATCGAACACAGGGCCTCATGAATGCAAGGCAAGCACTCTACCACTGAGCCACCTTCCCAGCCCTATAAAAGGTTTTCTTATGTAAATAATTGTACATGTGTTTTGTTGGACATATGTTGAAATATATTTTATATATGAAATTATGATTCAAAATGCTGCATCATAGAGGCAACTCTATGTGTAATATCTTAGATGTTTAACAAACTGACTATATCAATTTAACTGTCAAGCACCAAAATATAAGGATTCCAATTTCTACATATTGGTTATGCACTGCTATTCTATTGTTTTTTCTATTTCCACTAATCTCTATATGTATACAATGTATAGGTATGGTATGATTTTGACATATATTTTTTGGATTTTGGTATATTATTATAAAGATATGTATTTGGATTTTTTTTAGACATATTTAGGATAGTTAAAGCTTTTCATAGGCAGGATGGTTAAAGTTTTTCATAGACATTAATATATTTCTTATTCAAGTCTCTTTAAATAAATGTATATGTATGCACACTATGTGCATATTCATATATTCATACTTACATGTGTTCATACACAAATACCTATATATGTATGCATTTATATGAATATACATATATATGTTTATTATTATTTTCATTTTTCTTTTAAGTTAACATTTTACTTTATTTGCCAAACGTGTCCTTTATTGATTTTACTTTATTTTATTTTATTGTTAAAATGTTGTACAGAGGGGTTACAGTTACATGAGTAAGGCAATGAGCACATTGCCTGTTGATCATTATTACCTCTTTCCTTCCTTGTTGTTGTGCCACTAACCTTTCCCTCCCCCAGCTCCCACCTTCCTTTCTCCCCATTCTTTGCAGCATGAAGTGGTAAGGTTCATTTTCAATAAAGTCTTATTGGTATCTGTGTTGCAATGGGTCATCCTGTGTCCTTGTTTCAGCGTTTTGTAATTCCCTTTACCCTCCCCAGATTAGACATGTATATACAAGATGCAGGGTATCAAAATCAAGTACAGTGACAACAGAGGATATTCCATAGGGGAAAGAACATACTAAGGAGGGCTGGGAAGGTGGCTCAGTGGCAGAGCACTTGCCTTGCATGCTCGAGGCCCTGGGTTCGATTCCTCAGCACCACGTAAGAAAAAAGCCAGAAGTGGCACTGTGGCTCAAGTGGTAGACTGCTAGCCTTGAGCTGAAGAGCTGAGGGACAGCGCCCAGGCCCAGAGTTCAGGCCCCAATATTGGACCCCCCCCAAAAAAAGAACATACTGAGGAAACAACAACAACAAAAATAAATAAAATGACATTGTACATTTACAACAGTAACAATAGAGACCGAACTCCCAAACATGTCCCTTATTACCAAGCTAGTTATTGCAATTCATGTCCTTATCATTTTTGGAACTTCACTAAAATGTTTTGTGGCCTTCCATGTGGACTTATATGTTCAATTTTTCCTAAATCTATCTATTCCTAAGATACCAGCCAGCTCTCTTCTGAAGCCAAAAAGCAGCCTTCTACAGCTTGGTTCCAAATCACTTGTATTTTTTCTTTGTACTAAGAATACTGATTCAAGCCCAGTGCTGTTGGCACATTTTATAATTGTAGCTACTCAGGAAGCTGAAATGAGGATCGTGGTACAAAGCCAGCCTGGGCAGAAAAAGTCCATGTGACTCTTATCTCCAATAAACCACCAGAAAACCAGAAGTGGCGCTATGGCTCAAGTGGTAGAGATCTAGCCTTGAGCTGAATAGATGAGTGACAGCGCCCAGGTCCAGAGTTCAAGGCCCACGACCACCACCAGCAACAACAACAACATGGACCAAAGGGTCCTACCCATAATACCTTCCTTCTACAGCAAATCACACACCCTCCAAAATCCACATAATTGAATCATTTAAAGACAAATGATGGAGCAACGTGTTCATTTGTAGAAATACATACTTGCGACAAGGATGGAAAAGGCACTGAGACCCAAAGGAAGATTCCATAGATAAAGGAATGTGTCCCACACACTTCCAACTATAAATCTGGGAAATCAGTCATCTTTGTCATACTAATAAAAACCACAAAAAAGCTAACTGTGGAATTCAAAAGGATTGCATGAGAACAAGTGTTCATTGTGACAGCACAGTAACTTCAGTTCAAATTATTATGTCTCTCTTTCCTTGTCTTTTCCCACCTCATTCTTGTATTCTGAAGGTGAGATTCTGGGGAGCCAGTTCCCTTTGGTCCAGTAATTAATGAAAGTGAACAGGTGATTGGAGATTCAATTTCTTCACATATTTATTGGATTCTCATTTTTTATTAAGATTATGGAGAAATAATGTGATTGCAAAACACAAGAAAGTCTTAACTTTTCCACTAATTTCTAAAATGCCTGCTGTGAGAACAACAAAATTAATGAAACAAACAAAAATATAAAGCTATTTGTGGTGTGTTGATACCAGGAGAAATTGAAATGTCACATATAAATAACAAATTACAATTACAAAGCACAAACCCTAATTCTTCACTGAGCTAATGTGATAATTAAATATTTATATTTTCTAACAAAATCACCATTGAGAATACCACAGTCAATTTCATTCACAGAAGCAAAGCTGCAAAGAGCTGCTAAAATTTTTACCTATTCTTTCCTGGAGTTGAGAAGGTTGATTCTGCTGACGTTGACTGTTTGATCCTCTTCCTCCTCACAAATAAGTGTGCCTATGTAGAACAATTTATACCTATACCTTAACTTCATAGGTGTCTAGCCTTTCTGGTTGGATCTTCAGTCTGAGTACCACCTACAGAGCATATATAGTTTATGAACATGGACCATGCCTTAACAAGCAAAAACATGCTCTAAAACAGTTCTAACAGAAACATCTGTGATAATGGAAATATTCTATATATGCATTGTCTAACACACTATCCACTGGCAATATGCGCTTAATGAATCTCAAATGTGAATAGTTTCTGAAAAATTAATTCTTCCAATTTCAGTTAAATGAAATTTTAAATCATAAGATTCATCTACTCACTGTTATCTGAACAGCTCAGGTTCCAAATAAGGAAGCTGAAGTTCTCACAAAGATGATGATAAAATATAATCCAAGTGAAGAAGTTTCCATTAGATACTAACTGAATGCCTATGAATTATCTGAGCTTTCCTGTCTTATAGAATTGAGCCATCACTCACCTAGATTGACAGCTGGGAGGAAAGGGGTGGGAGATAAACATAAGCTACTTGGGATACTGAGAATTGCTTCTTGAAGATGAGGGTTATGCATGAATATTTTCTATATTTAGTAGACAGCAAAGTGTGTGGAATCCTGTAGGTAGAAAAATAATGATTGTATTTCAATCAAACAGGTGATCTGTTTATCAAAATGGGAGAGAAGTCATACAGGTGAATTCTATAAATATACAAACTATATAGAGAAATTTTGCTATGTTCTATTCCATGATAGGCCCTCGCATAAAAGTTGGCACTTTGTACATACTCTGTAAATACTCACACACTAAAAAACAGAAATGTAATCCTTTATTACTGCTAAAATACATAGAATATCTTCATAATATATATTTGTGGGCCTATTTTTTTCCCTTAATTTCTTCCACACCTACATTAAGAAATGGCTCTAAGAGAAAAGCTTCTAAATGTGTTAAATTTGAATTCCATCAATTTCTTTTGTTAAATTGTACTCTAGATAGGATTGAGGCCTTAGGGTTAGAAAAATAGTATTCTCAACAAATTGTCATGCCTCATTTTAAAGGGGAGCTATGCCTTTATTAGGAAAAATATGTATTGGTCTTGGTAGCCAGGAACATTCAAGAAACAAAAGAAAAAGAACAAGTCCATGGCAGTCTCAAGTGTTTGCATATCTTCAAGTGAACACTAGCTGCTCTATATTCCGTAGTATATTTGCAAGCTTTTTCTAAGCTATTGTCATCCTCCAGAGTAAAGTTCAGGCATGCCTATTGCTCATTATAAAGATCGCAGTTGCTCAAACTCAGAACCCATTGTTTGTATAAGCTTCACATGGCTATCTTTACTTCACTCAGTGGCACTGAGGGATGAGAGATACACGTGAAATTTGTAAATATACACATACACACATATCTCACTGGCTTTCACTATTACTGTAAAAATTAAGACCTTTTTGTCTCTGACCCAAGAGCATCATAAATCGTCTAGCATCCATTAAAGTGTGACAAGTTCATTATTAACTTGTAAGTAGGTTAAATCTCTAGCTTCACACAATTCTAAATACTCATATGAAGAAAAATACATACCAAGAGTTTTGGTGTGCTTCTATATTACGAAGCTCTCAACATTCATCTTATTTGCCGGGAGGAGGCAAAAATGCTTGATAGGAAATGTACTCATTACCTTGACATGTGACTGTAACCCCTTTCTACAGTATTCTTACAATCAAATATGTACAAAAAGGAAAAAAAAAAGAAATTGGAAGTCACGTATTTCCATTAAAACTAACTAAATTTAAGGCCTGTAACTTTCTACAGGTTTTTAAGGACCAAATAAATTGTGGATATGCCCCAAGGCCTTTACGAAAAGCTAAGGGAGAGATATGCAAAAGTGGCAGTAGATAGGTGACCAGAGCGTAATTATGTAGCTTTACTTCACTGTTACCATAGCAGGAGTTCAAATCAATATGATGGTTCGTAGTTACAGGACCAGAAGACATACTGGAAATTGACATCAATGAAGGGTCATTCATTGTTGGAAAACATAAATCAGGATGCACCAAAGGTTGCAATCAACAGTGTCCAAAAAAGCAACACAGAATGGGATAAAGTTATTGCAAGTATATATTTGATAAGTGGTTCACATCAAGAATATATAAAAAACAGGGCTGGGAAGGTGGCTAAGTGGTAAAGCGCTTGCCTCGCATGCATGAGGCCCTGGGTTCAATTCCTCAGCACCACATAAGCAAAAAGGAAAAAAAGCAGGAAGTGGCACTGTGGCTCAAGTGGTAGAGTGCTAGCCTTGAGCTGAAAAGCTGAGGGACAGCGCCCAGGCCCAGAGTTCAGGCCCCATGACTTAAACCAAAAAAAGAAAAATAAAGAATATATAAAAAACATCATTGCAATGACAAACAACCTGATTTTACAATGTGCAAAGAACTCAGATGTTTCTCCAGAGAAGACAAACTGTTAACAAGCCCACGAAGAAGGTGTTTAACATCATTAATCACCAAGAAAATAACTACTTCATATGAATTAGGTAGGATAACTACAAAAAAATAAAGTAACAATATTGACAAAAGTGTGGTAAAATTGGAATAGTTCTATGGGAAACAGAATGGCATCTTTTCAAAACAATTAAAAACAGGATTATTCATACCTATAATCCTAACCACTCAGGACAGGAGGCTGAAATGCAAGGATCACGGTTCATAGACAGCCTGGGCAGAAAACTAGAAGAGGATCTGTCGTTTAAAGTGGTAGAACTCTAGCCTTGAGGAAAAGTTCAGGGACAGTGACTTGGCCCTGAGGTCAAGCCCCATGACACAAAAATTTAAAAGAAAAGAAAGAAAAGAGAGTTTTCATGTGATCCAGTGACTACAATTCTGGGCATACACTCTAAACATCTAAAAGCAAGGTCTGGAAGAGATCTTGTACACTCATATTCATTTTGTATAATACTCAAAACATGGAGGCAATCCAGTGGCCATCAACAAATGAATAGTTAAAGCAAATGTGGTTTATACATACAGTGGTATATTATTTCAACTTCAAAAAGAATTATGGGGCTGGGAAGGTGGCTCAGTGGTAGAGCGCTTGCCTTTCATTCATGAGGCTCTGGGTTTGATTCTTTAGGACCACATAAGCAAAAAGAAAAAAGCCAGAAGTGGCGTTGTGGCTCAAGTGGTAGGGTGCTAACCTTGAGCTGAAGAGCTGAGGGACAGGGCCCAGGGCCAGAATTCAGGCCCCACGACTGGACTCCCCCCCCAAAAAAAAGAATTATGTGACATATACTATATTATGGATGACTCTTTGGAACACTGCTAAGTGAAATAAGCCAGTCATAAAAAGATCAAATATTACATGATTATACTTATATCAGTAGTTACATAGAACAGTCTAATTGATAGAGAAAGGAAACAAAATCATACTTGATGTATACCTTGAAGCAGAGGAGAGTGGAAAATTGTTTTAATAAATAAAGAATTTGAATCTTAGAGGATGTAAAGAGTGTGGACATTGAGATTGTACAATATTGTAAATGCACTTATTACTACTATGTTATATTCTTAAAATGATTAATAAAACCTGGGAGAGAATTATGAAGGGGTTGAGCATAATCATGGTACATTGTATGCCTATGTGGATATATCAAAATGAAAAAATCTACTTATTTATGTAGGTATTGCTAATAGAATTGAAAAAAGAAAATAAATTTTAAGTTAAGTGTGCAAGTTTAAGTCAGAGGGCTTTGCTTCTTCAAAACAGCAATTTAGATATCCAATTTATCTGTCCACATATTGTTGATGGGACATCACAATGTACAGTGCCCTGTGAGTAACAAGTGCTTATGTGCCACACAGAGGGAGTTAAACCACTTCATCTGGGTAGTTATGGATAAAAGGTAATGGTTGGAACTGGCTCCAATGTGGTGGGGATGAATGATGCAGCAAAAAATACACACCCTTTCCCCATGAAGCTTTAGGTGCTAACACACTTTTTCTGAATATGGTCTGGGGAGTGCCCCTATACTTCCCATCGAATCAAAAGTGTTTTCTGTGCTTGTGCTCTGAGATGGGACATCCAATAAGGAAAAATTCCATACTTATGTTCTGAGACTAGGAAACCAATTATGAGACAATATGCCCCTCTTTACACTGGGGAGTCTGTTTCACTGCTCTGTTTTTGCTTTGAGGTAGAGACTGTTGCACTGCTCTTTTTTCACTTTGAAGAAAAACTGCTTTAAAACCTGTTCTGCTCTCTAATTCTTTAAAGAAAACAAACCCGAGACATAGACAATACTGTTATTCTGAAGATGTTGAGGGCAGGGAAGCATTGACCTTCAGCTTTGAGACTAGATTTAGATTAGAATTTGATAAGTTAGGTGCTGTGGTTTCAGATTAATCTGAACCAGGCTAATGTCTGCATTTTCTCAATTTTTCAACTAGAATCTCTAAAGTATTAGGAAAAAAAGAAAACAAACAAATAAAAAACAACAAGAACCTGATATTAGGCAAGCAAAGGCTCCAGAAATTCTCAGATTTCTTCCTTTTTTCTTGTATGAATCTAATAAATGAAAATTAATGCAGCAAACTAGCATGTTTAAGGTGTTAAAGTCTGTAGAATGTGGTTTCTTTTCTTCCTCTTATTCTGAGATAGAAATTGATCTATTCTAAAGCCAGAGGATATGTTTTCTTCACAAGCTAGATCAGGTTCGCTGAATTTTGCTTTCTTAAAAATTGCCTAACTCCTATAAGAGGGAATTGAAGACTGCTAGGCAGGTGGGATTGAGTGTGAGATGTGGGAAGTGTTCTCATACTCTGCATCTAGAGGGCTAGAAAATATGATGATCTGCTCGCTGCCTCAAGCAATTCAGAAAGTGGCTCGCAGTTTCTAAAACTTACTTCCAAACTTTCACCTTCTCCTTCCCAACAAGAATTCCCCCTCAGGCTTCTTCTTGCCATAGTGTCTTCACAGCTTAGAACTGCTTCGCCTCAGAAATGTGGCATCAGAAGTGTGCCCTGTGGTCAGCCAAGCAGCTGGTATCTAACTGATTCATCTATGGCTCTGAAAATGCTGCAGCTCAATCTGTGCTCTGTGCTCAGGGTTCAGTAAGCATGCTTGTCCATAGTTACATGCTTTCAGAGAGCAGTCTTTCCTCTTTCTTTAGCGGTAGGAGCACAAGTATAATGAAGCAGCCACACATAACTTTTGGTTTCATAACCACTTGCAGAGGCTAGTTGCCAAAGGGAACCAAGGCAATATGCGAATAAGGTGTTTTCACCTGGAAGCTCATAAGCCTCCATTCCAAAAAGGGAGCTGCTTATAATAAATTCTGTCTGGGAATGGACTGTGCAGGAGTTAGAATAATATTTTTCTCTGAAAATGATGGATTGAGGGAAAGCATTGACTAAGCCTAATCATCTTCCAAAAAGCTATATAATGAAAGTATATCCTGTTACTAAAATCATTCTAGGGACTTGAAGAATAGTTTAACTCATAAAGCACAAGCCGAGTAAGAATTTTCTAACAATTTCTGGCCTGGTTGTCCTGGTTTAGTGGATTGCTCTGAAATTGTTAACCCCTTTCAAAATAACCAGCTGAGCTGCAAAAGAGCCAATAGAGCAAGATTGTGAACACAACTTGTGATCAATACCAGAAGTAGTAACTCATTAGGGGTATAACCTGGGCAGACTTCCCACTCAGAGTGGTTGCTTCCTGTCAATAACATGCCCTTTAATAGAAATAAACTTTGCCATGCTAAGTTCCTTTCGACCTGGTGGTCTTTCTTGGGATATTGGGTTACAGTAGGGGAGTATTCCCAACAATGGGGGACTAGTCCAGGATCCATGTTATGCAAGGGGGATGTAGGGAGACCCTCAGGAGGAGACACATCCTGACTTGTTGAGATAGCTCAAGGTTGGGTTAAACACCATCCGTTGTGGTAAAGGATGCAAAGTGTATCAGCAATTTCAGGAAAGGGCCAAGGAAGCACCTCAATAAAAAGTAATCTCATACATCAGCCATGAGAGGAAAAATTGGAGTAGAGCATACTACCTGGTTGGTTGGGGATTTTTAGGGGCTGAGTGTGTCTTAGGCACAAAGAGAACTTGAGTCTCGATGTGTGTTTTCATTCCCTGGCCCAAGAATAAAAATGTGGGAGCTGGAGAAATCTTCAGTTAAATATGAGAAGGGTGTTAAATATGAGAAGGGTGCACAAGAAACTTACAATAGGGAGTTTTACATGCATCAAAAACTGAAATCACAAGAGATCTGCTAAAATGGGGAAATAAGAATTCTAGGCCTAAGGAACCTAAGAAAAATGATCTAAGGACCTGCTTCTGATAATCCATAGGGAGAATGTTGACAAAGGTCTGAGAACACTATTATATAATGGATGATTTTCATTATGGAGCTCCATAATGTGCACGTGTCCAAACAAAAACTTGTTATGAATATGTGCTTGCATTTGTGTGTTTTAAACCTTAAATCCTGAAAGGGGATCTCAAAAAAGTCCTACTCACTAAACTCCCTCAGCTGCCCACTTTGACTCTGAAGCCTGGATTGATCCTCCAGCTGATCCAAGGATGTATGGAATTGAACCTTAGTTTCAGAAGCAGACTCTCTGGGTAGACTTAAAATTCAAGTCAAAAACCAGGTGCCAGTGGCTTGCACTACTCAGGATATGAGAATTAGAGTTCAAAGCCAGCCCAGGCAGGAGAGTCCTTGAGACTCTTACCTCCAATTAACCACCAACAGTTAGAAGTGGTGCTGTGGCTCAAGTCGTAGGGCTTTTGCCTTGAACTCTGGGCCTGGGTGCTATCCCTGAGCCCTTCAGCTCAATGCCTATGACAAAGAAAATAATGCTTTGGTGAAATGGGTTAAATATTCTGCCCACCATTACTCTTAAGATTCTGTGGCACAGAAACCAGAAAAACAAGTGGTCCACTTCCTACTATGATGAATCTCAGATCCTCAAGGGCATGGAGTGCATTATATGTCATTCAAACACGGCCTGGGGAAACTTGTAAGACCCTGCTGATGCTGTTCACAAGAGTATGGATCTAAGACAAAAACCCTATCTTCCCAAGCCAACTATACCCCTTGCTTCTCTAGGTACGGGGAGGGGTAATTGGCATTTCTGGGAAACTTATCAAGTTGCAGTAGAATCAAAACCTTGACGAGATGAGCAGTAATCACTAAATATAGTCAGGGGAGATATCTAATGGTATTGTGGAGGACCAGTGTTGTAGACCTTCCTGGCCAACTAGAGTAGAACCCGTACTTTGGTTCAATTGGCCATCCCTTTCACCCTAGCATTTCATGCACTTGTCCATTCTCAAACATTTTATACTAGTTAGGAGAGACCCCTTCCCTAGAGGGTCATTCGTATTTCCTAATTATTTAGGTGCTTTTCAGGATCCTCCCTGACAAAGTTTCCAAAAAGTTCAAAGCTTGAAACCAGAAAGCACCTTATGAATCAGTTTTATTGTTATGATTAGTATAAATAAAATATTTTGGGGGTTGGGAATATGGCTTTGTGGAAAATTGTTTTCCAGCATGCATGAAGCCCTGGGTTTTATTCCTCGGAACCACATAAACAGAAAAGGCTGGAAGTGGCACTGTAGTTCAACTGGTAGAGTGCTAGCCTTGAGCAGAAGAAGCTCAGGGAGCTCCAGGACTGGCAAAAATAAAATATAGAGTAGAATAAAATCAAAAGAGGTTTGTTATTTATACTAAAAATTTTTTTAATCCATAAACTAAATGCTCTAGTAGGATGGCATGGGAAAATTAGCTGTAGAAACATTATCTGACAAGGTAAGAGCTTCTGTGGTGATTGGAGACAAAAGTTGCACAAAGAACTTTTTTTCGGGGAGGGGGATTCCGGTCGTGGGGCCTAAACTCTGGGCCTGGGCACTGTCCCTCAACCCTTCAGCTCAAGGCTAGCGCTCTACCACTTGAGCCACAAGCCACTTCCGGCTTTTTTTCTTTTTAGCTTATGTGGTGCTGAGGAATCAAACCCAGGGCCTCACGCATGCAAGGCACACACTCTACCACTGAACCACCTTCCCAGCCACTGCACAAAGACCTTAGAAGGTTTGAACATTGGCAAGTGAGTTAACTAAAAACTCAGACGAAGAGCTGGGAAGGTGGTTTAGCGGTAGAGAGCTTGCCTTGCATGCATGAACCCCTGGCTTTGATACCTCAGCACCATGTAAGCAGAAAAAGCACTGTGGCTCAAGTGGTAGAAAGCTATCCACGAGCTGAAGAGCTGAGGGACAGTGTCCAGGCCCAGATTTCAGGCCTCACAACCAACAAATCCAAGAACAAAGAAAAGAAAAAAAGAAAAAAACATATGGGCACTGGTGGCTCACGCCTGCAATCCTAGCTACTCTGAAGACTAAGAACTGAGGACGGTCATTCAAAGCTAGGCAAGGCAGGTAAATTCTGTGATACTCTTATCACCAAGAAACCACTCAGAAAACTGGAAGTGGTGTTGTGGCTCAAGTGGTAGAGGACTAGCTTTGAGTTGAAGAGCTGAGGGACAGCACCCAGGCAAAGTGTTCAGTTGCAAGACAGACCAAAAAAAAAAAAAAAGGCAAGCTACACCTAAAGGGTTTCCTACCAAGAGGGATATGATGCAAACTCATTCTTGGAGCAGACACTCTGTGTATGTATTCCAATTTTGAGTCTACCCAGATTCAAATTGAAACTGAATAAGTGAGGTAAATACTGTGGTGATTGTGTCCACAAAAGGACTACTGTTATGACTGTGTGGCAGGGAAGCCACACAAGAGGTCCTATTTGTGCTGTCATGGAGCTCAGACCCCATGTGCATGAAATTCATGATAGGTCAGCAAAATGTGATCTGAGACAACTTGGAACACCTTGTTACTCTTCTCAGAAGCAAGAGTCTATTTCAAAAATCCCTGAAACTGATCAGCTCTATTCTTTCCAGGTCAACTACCTGGGGAAAATTGGACATTTCTGGGAAACTTACCTGGATGTAGTGAAGGCCAACCCTTTGAGATAAGCAGTAAGTACAAATCATAGCGAGGGGAAATGTCTGGTGGTATTCCAGGAGACTACTATTGGAGATGTTACGGGCCAACTGGAGTGGAATCTGTGCTTTGGTTCCATTGGCCAATCCACACATGACCATTCTCAAACACCTTAAATTAAGTAAGGAAAGACTTCTTAGTTAGAGGGTCATTCAAACTTCATATTTGCAAAAACAAACTACATATTTACAAATTTCATATTTACTTAGGAGCCCCTGAAAAGTTCCCAAAGAGCTTAAAGCTAGAAACCAGAAACAGCAGCTTAAATTAATTTTATTCTGTTGGTCTCCATAACCCATGATCTTCATAATCGAATTATTCCAATATGTGCTTTTATTTATCAGCAGCAATTGTTTATTGGAAATGCCACCATGTAAAAGTAACTAGAAGCCCCTGGTAGGATTGAATGGGAAAAGTTTGGTCTAAATATAATACTTGATCAGATAAGATGGTGATAAGTGAAATGAACCCCAACATAGGGGCACAAGTGCTTTTTTCATTTCTTGCTATTGTTTCTAACATAGTTATAATGTTCCATGTGATTTTTGTTTCTTTGTATTCTGTCCCCCCACCCACCCAAAATCGCATAACCACTGTTTCCAATGTTTTTGATGTTGGTGCCCTCCATCTTGTATATAGAGTTCACTAGATTGAGGAGGAAAAGGGGAAAAAACTTAAAGGGGAATACAGGTTGACCCATTGTAACAATGAGATGCACAAGACACTGTTGAAAAACAAACTTTACAATTTAGGCGGGGGTCGGGGAGAGTGTATGGAGTAGTTTTGGAGCTAGGAGGTTAGGGATGGTAGGGGACATATAAAGGAGGAGGTAACAATGCTTGATAGGAAATGTATGCTTTACCTTGCTCATGTAACTAACCCCTCTGTACAGTATTTTTACAATAAATATATAAAAATAAAAGAATAAATATACTTCAAAGGTAATCTGTGTGGTGGTTGGAGGCCAATGATACAGAAAGACTTACAAGGATTGAATACTGGAAACAAATTACCTAAAAACTGAGATGATGCTGAGTATAATCCTAAATGCTCAGGTGGCTGAATTCTGAGGATCTTTGTTTGAAGCCAACCCAGACAGGAAAGATGAGACTTTTATTTCCAATGAAGGTGCAAAAAAAGATACTACTGGAGTTGTGGCTAAAGTGGTAGCCTTGAGTAAAACTGCTCTGGCACAATGCCCAGAGCATGAGATCAAACCCAAGACCAATCCCCCAGTCACTTATAAAAAAGGTTGTGTGTCTGTGTGTGGTGGCAGATCCCTTTACTAGTTTGATGACAGAATGAGCATTTTAACAATGAGTCATGGTGGCAATATTTACCTCTTTAGTAATTGTTTCCTTAGTAATGTGTGCACAGGTGCTTTATCTCTTCTATAACAGGTTTTGTTCAGTGACTGACTGAAAAACTGCCTTAATCAAACCCTTTTTTAAATCAAAATATCTTATTGGATACCGGTGAATAGGAAAGTCAATGATTATTGTTTGGAAGAAAAGAAAGCAAAATCAGATGGGAGAATTGTAGAAGTTAAATCTTGAAGTGCTTGACTGATATAAGCACTGCCCTTGTAAAGGTAGTCAAAACCTTACTAATGCTATTTTAGAGAAGTGCTAGGGGCTAGAGACATGGCACTAGTAGTAGAACACCAGCTGAGTAAAAGTTGGTTATTTTTCATATGGCCAGGTGTTCGGATTTGGTTGATTATTAAAGCTTTTGACTAGTTTGAAAGGGGTCAAAATTTTGATCCATCATGAAAGATGATCCCAAAGCTCAAATTCATGGGAGCCAGTGGTGGGCTGCCTAGCCAGTGTGCTTATTCAACTTGGACATGCAACAGGATGCCTTCTGCAGGAGTAAACTTTGCCTTGCTGAGATGGTGTTTGTAGGATACCTTAATTGCCCCCGGTATTTCCAACACAGATCTTCTGTGCCATTCATGAGGCATCCTACACATCCAGCCGCCCTGTTGAGCCAACCTCCTGGATGGTCTAAACATGCCATTCCTGGTAGCTGATAATGGAACTAGGTATAAAGTAAATCTGCAACATCAGGAAGAGCTACAAACAGACACACTCAGAAGCAAGCAACTTCATGCATTGGCCTTGCTAGAAAAAAATGAAACTATGTATCCTGCTTTGGTACTTGTGTCTTTGTAGGGATGGTGTATGAGAGAAGTGTCTTAGATTCAGGCTCTTAAATTCTTTCTGTCTAAGAGTCTTGATCTGCAAATTCATTTGTCCAGCTAGGAAGAGTGAAAAGTTGGAGATGGAGTCATCTCTGAGAAAAATCTCTAATAATGGAGTTAAGAAAAGGGAAGAACGAGAAACACAGACTGAAGGGAAAAGTGTACCAAAAAATCTTACTCCCATTACAGCATGTCTCTGTGATTTAAGAATTCTAAACCTAGGAAGCTCAAGAAAATTGGAGCTAAAAAGCCTCCCTCAGACATTTTTAATATTGTCTTCTTTTAGGGAGAATGTGGGGAAAGCTATGAAAATATGTGTTAAGGCTCATTTTTATTTTTGAGCTCTAATTTTAATGTTCACTTGTTAAACTAAATCCTCTATATGCCTGTCTCTGGGTAAATACTCATCAACATGAAATATAAAGTGATTTTGATAAAAAATAAAAATGACTCAGAAGAAATTATAAATACAAAACAATCTTCACAGAAGCAAACTCTCAGAGATATTTCATGACTTTGGCAAGGATAAAGTGGGTGAAGTTAGTATAAATTTAGAAGTATGACAATGCACAAAAACATAACAAGATACTCATATATTTCATTATATAACCCAAAGCAGAAAGCAAATGTTGTTTAGATGATTTTTAAAATCCAGTCTCTCAGGTACTGGGAAGGTAGCTCAATGGTAGAGTGCCTGCCTTGCATGCATGAGGCCTTGGGTTTTTTTTCGCAGCATCACATAAGCAGAAAAAGTTGGAAGTGCTGCTGTGGCTCAAGTGGTATCACTAGCCTTGAGCTGAGGGACAGCACCCAGGCCCCAGAGTTCAAGCCCCATGTCCAACAAAATAAAAATAAAAACAAAACAAAACAAAACAAAGTCTCTCACTTTTCTGTCTTCAACTTTGTAATAACTCTGCTTCAGCCTAGGGCTAATATTTTAGGTGTGGACATGTATCAACACTCCTGAATCAGACTCTACTTGATCATTTTTTAAATACACATTTTGTTCTTAATTTCCCTCTTTATAAATTCACATGCACCTATAAAAAATGGTGTGGCCATCCCAATACCCTTCTCAAAGTACCTCCTAATGACAACTTACAAAAAGTTGTATTATATTACAAGAAAAACAATGCTACAAATAAAGAAAACCAATAATTAAATAATAATGATTAATAAAATAAAAAACAAAACAATTATCATTTTTTCAGTTTTTGAAGTGTACTACAAATTAGATTTTATTATTGTCATATTTCTTTACATTTAACACTGGCTAAGATTATGACGTTCAACAAGAATTTTATAGGCTATGAGTAGTGTTTAAATCACCCACTAAGATTACCATTTATAGTTCATCTCATAATTTGTATATGGCTTATATTATCATTTGTTCCTCACTAACATATAAAGTAAGGAAGGCCTACAGTTTTATCAGAAACTGTGTAGTTAACATAGTCAACTCTTTATTCTGCTCCTTTACACAAAGACTTTGCAACTTCTCATTAGTAAGGTTTCAATAAACTCTGAAATATACATACTTAGTAGTAGTTATGTGCTACCATAAATCTTAAATACTTTATAGAAAAGTATTATGACCTGCCAAACAGTCCCAGTTTTGGCATATATAAGCAAATTCCCAAAATTAAATATATTTAAAACATTAAATATTTTAACAAACCTTAACACTTGCTGCAGTGTTCATTATGACAGGTCCCTTGTATAGAATAATTGAATTCCTCCTCCTACACATCTCTTGAACAACAAATATCTGGAATTATTTTGTTTGTTACATGTCAATCTTGATTTTTTCTTAAATGTGTACTTATGTAAGAAGTACATGGTTCTAAAATTTCATGACAATTCTTTTAAACTTACGTTTTGTTGTATTGTCTAGTTTAAGAAAATCAATTACAATTTATATATAAAAAATGTTCTTTGTTCAATTCAGCATCACATACACTAACATTGGAATGATACAGAGAAGATTAGCTGGCCCCTGTGCAAGGATGACAGGCAAATTTCTGAAGCATTCCATCGCCCAATTTGTTAGGAAATGGAAAGACTTGGAAAAAAATTATTAAGTGAAGTAAGCCAAGTCCAAAGAAACGTAGGTCCCATGGTTTCTCTAATTTTCAATAACTAATATATGTCTGGGATAAGCAGAAAAGGTCAAAAGTTATGTGTATATGACCAGATAAGATTGTGTTAAGGGAAATGAACCCCAAGTTAGGGACACAAGTGGTTTTTTTTTTCTTGCTATTTTTTCTTACATACTTATGACGTGCAGTGTGTTTTTTTTTTGTTTCTTTATATGTTCCTCCCCCATGCTATAACACCTGTTTTCACTGTATTTGAAGTTGGTGTGCCTACATCTTGTTTATACTCTCCTCTAAATTTTTGAGAGGAAGGACAAAAAAAACCAAAATGCTTAACTAGGGACACAGGTTGACCCATGTAACAATGAGATGCACAATACACTATGTTGTAAAGTGAACTTTACAATTGAGGCCGGGAAATGGAGGGGGTTAATGGACTTGTGGAGGTGGGAGGGAAGGGATGGTAGGGGAACAATAAAGGAGGAGGTAACAATGCTTGTTAGGAAATGTACTCATTACCTTGCTCATGTAATTGTTACCCCTCTGTACAATATTTTTACAATAAAAATGTATAAAAATGTTCTGAGATGGAAGAGTTTATTTCCTTTATTTTACTCATATAATTTCGTTAGCAAAGAAATTCATGCAAAAGTCCGATATGAAGGTAATTTGAATAAATATGTTTGTGAACACACGCATGTGCTTAAGCACTTGCATGTGTGTTGGCGTGCTCAGAGTTTGAAATCAGGGCTTCAAGTCTTGCAAGGCCTTTTCTCTCTAGATTGGTGTGCTACTAAATGAGCTACATCTCCATTCTTGGCCCTTTGCTAGTTCATTAAAATTTTTGAAAAATAATCTCATGAATTTCATTTGCCCTGATTGGGTTTCAACTGTTATCCACAGATCTCAGGCTCCTGAGTAGGTATCCCAAGTAGTTAGGATTACAGGTCTGACAAACCAGCAAAGACTTTCAGAATAACGTTAAAAGTAGAAGAAAATTTACTTCAGAGGGGCATGTTTTAGCATCTCCAATTTTAAAGCATTTTGGAGTGATTATTTATGATTTTTTAAATTTTTGGTTACTTATAAGAAAGTAGATGATGATATTTAAAAGTTTTAGTACTTTTTAAAAAGGATACTGGAATTGTGGGACAGAAGAAATTTGCCTCTCTTTGGACCTCAATGTATAAGCTCAGCTCTCAGCATGATAACCCAATGTCACCAACACAATCTGTGTTGAAGACAAATGTGACAGAAAACAATCACCATGGCCAATATGAATATTGAATTGAGAGTGTCATAGAATGGAGAGATTTTATCTACCTTTTGTGTATTGCTGAAAGACTTTTGGAAACTTTGACTCATTTCCTTCCTCACTGTGTGTGTCTTTAGGTCATGCACTTACTGCCTTTAATTACAATTCTTCCCAACACTAAAATGGTAATAACATTAGCATTATAGCAAATGTTATCTTAAGAATTAAGGGAATAAAACTTGTGAAATACTTAACATAAACTTCTAGGAATGAGCTTTGAGTTTAGCCAGCATTCTTTTTAAAATACTAAATAGAATGTGATAAGTAGTACAGAAAACATTACATGTAGTTAGCAACCAGAAGTAATATCTATTGATCATGCTCTGCTTCCAAGGAAGCCAGGTGGATAACTTCTCTTGCTGTAAATCAAACTGGTTATCTTATGTCTTGATAGTGTAAAAATATCAGGGACAGAATGATGAAAGAATGTTGTAGACTGAGATGAAATCCATATGAAAATGTGCAAAACGGATAAAACATAAAATTATCTGAGCAGTATATTGTGTTTTACAACATTTAAGTTACATCGCAAAGATAAAGAAGACATAGAAGAATAAATTCATTTTTTTGTTGTCCCATCATAGGTCCTTAAAAGGATTAACTCTTTCCACATTCTTATACAGGCATCATCGGATGAGGGGAACTGTATTTTTTTTTTTTGTTTGCTTACTTCCATTTATTCTTCAGTTTGAAATCTGAGCTACTTGAGACTGAAAGAAACCAAGGGAAATTAGACAAACAGGCTTTGGAAAGAACAATCAATGTAAAATAAATACACTACAGCCTTGTAACAGGTCTAACTATATTGAGTTATATACTGTCAATTGTTAACACAAAATGATTTAAGCAATACCATGTTATTAAAAACTGAAAAATGTTAGGAGTTGCTACATTTTTTTTCTTTTATACTACCTTGAATTGATAATTGATCTAATTTAGCAAGATTAAAGATGAGATTAACAGAAACTGGATCAAAAATGGACAAAAGGTTTGAATAGACATGTTCTCAATAAAGCCCTGAAAATTGCCTGTGGATTTACAAAGTTGTGTTTAATACAACTTCTATGCTGCCTTAATGGTTTTTGAGCAGAAGTCATTAGAGAAATATAATTCAAAATTACTATGATACAACTTCATAACTATTATAACTTATCAAAAAATTAATGGAACCAGTTATGGTGGTAAAGACTTGTAATTCCAAGCATTTAGGAGGTTGGATTTAAGTCTAAGGCCAGTCTAGGGTAATGCAGATAGTAAAAACCTGCCCTTTATTACCTTTGAAGAAAAGGTAATAATGTTGGTGAGAATGTGGAGAAAAGGAAATTATCTACACTATTGGTCAAAAAACAGGTTAGTATTCTTGTTGTAGAAAGTAGTATGCAAGTTTCTAAAGAAATCCAAAGTTGAGATATCATGTGACCCACCAATCATGTGATTATTTCTCTCTAGGTAACTCGAAAATAAATCTGTAGTTCATTGTTATTCACATTATTCACAAGAGCAGCCAAGATATAAGTCAATGTTCAGTGTTCAACTGCAGACTATTAAAGCAACTGTGGTACAAGCACAAATCTTTTTCTGTTTCATCCTTAAAATAACAAGAGACTGCTCCCATTAGCCACAACTTACAATGACCTGAAAAATGTATTGGAAATGAAGAAAAATGTTGTGTTCTGATCTTTGTAAACACACACACACTCTCACATACACACACACACACACACACACATACACACACACACACACACACACACACACACACACACACACCAACCTCAAATATTAAGACAGAATTTTTTTTTAAGTAAAGCAAAGTGGAACATCTGGGGCATTTAGTTCACAATGTAGAAGATACTAGATATACAGTATGAGGTATAGAGTTGAAATGTACATCAGAATACAGGGGACAACATTGGCCTTACATAAGAATGAAACTAAATAAGTAGGAGTTGTTCTTCCTAGTAAGGTTGCTCTTTTAGTTGTTCTTCTTTCAGTAATGGATAAGATGAACGTAATTTTTTCAATATACCTGCCTGTTTGCAGAAATGATAACAAACAATATAGCAATAATGTTGCACGCTCAACATAGAACAAACTGTCAAATTAAAATACATGAGATTATCCTTGATGTAAACTAATTATTACAAATAAGGGAAACCATGGGAACTATGTTTTTTTAAGTCTGGCTTATTTCACTTAATATGATTTTTCCCAAGACCTTCATTTCCTTACAAATGAGGTAGTAACCTTCTTTCTGATGGAAGCATAGTATGTGTGTGTATGTGTGTATGTGACTGTGTGTCTCATTTTCTTGATCCATTCATCTACTGAGAGGCATCAGGGTTGATTCCATATCTTAGCTATGGTAAATATTACTGTGATAACCATAATTGTGCTGGTAGCTTTAGTGTGGCCTTGTTTGTGGCCATCTGGTTAAATGCCCAGAAGTAGGATTACTGGGTAATAGGGAGCATTATTGTGTACATCAAGGATAATATTAGTAGATGAGCAGAATAGCTCAATAGCTATGTACATATGACCGTATAAGGTGATTCTAAGTGAAATGAACTCCAAGACATGTTCTTTGTTGTTGTTGTTCTTAATGTACTACATGATTTATTTTTTTCCTTTTTTATGTTTTCCCACCTATGGTTTATCCCCTGTAGTCACTGTATTTGATTTTGGTACCATGCGTATTGTAAATATGTTGATCCGAACTGGGGAACGGGAAGGAAAAAAAAATAGTGAGACAAAGGACAAAGGGGGAAACTATGCAACAGTGTTATTCACAAAACAATAACTTGGAAACGATCTTGGGAGGTGCGTTGGTAGGGAAGAGGGAGAAAAATGGGTGAAGGGGTAACAAGATAGAAAATAAATTAATTCATGACCTTAATTATGTAACTATAACCCCTCTGTACATTACCTTGACAATAAAATTAAAAAAATATATATATGAGAGCAGCAATACAGTCGGTGGGACTAGCGGAAATGCTGTACTATACAAAGAAAAGTATAACAGCTGTGGAGAGCAGCAACTTGACTTTAATGTAGGAAGTAATAAACTAGCGTACAGATTTTCAGCCTCATGTCAGTCACTAAAAAGGGAAAACAAAATGCATAATCAGCAAACCAATACAGATAAAATAGAAAAATAAACAATTGAGGTGAAGAGATGACTTGGATCAAGAATAACAAATGACACAATTAGAAAACAATAACAAGATGGTAAGTTTAATAAACATTACCCATAATTCTATTAAATGTTGTTTACATCACAATTTGTTAGAACTGTAATTCAAATCACAGTTTAATAGTATATCATTTTAGTAATAGTTTACTTATTATTGATTACTTCATATTGAATGTTTAATATATAATTTTACTTTCTGCAGATATAGAAAAGAAAAAAATGAAACTAATTTTAATAAATTAATGTAATAATTCAAAGTGTATCCTACACTTAGCACTCATCTTAACATGAAAAAATAAATTATTGCACCTCACTCTTGGTATTAGGTGGAAGGGTTCAGCATTGTAGTAAAATTCACACCACACAATACAGGAGGGTATCTCTCCTCTAATCTAGCTTAAATTGTGGAAATTTGAATTTTACATGCATGTTTAATTCCTGTCTAGGTGACATCTAAAACATATACAATCATATACACGAGGAGTATTTCAGATGATACTTAAAAGTCACATTCATTAATTAAATTTTTATTATTTTGTACTAAATAAATATTTAAAGAGAGACTGAATTTCTGAGTAGATGATGGTGTATGTGTGCCAGATTATTCATATTGAGGCTTATTTTATATTTCTGACATTGTTTCTACAGTCGGATTTAAATTTCCATAAGGGGTTAAGTGCATTATATTGGATATATGAAAGTAAACTGAATGTTTATTCCATTAATCTTTTGCCACTTGTCTAATCCCAATATAATTTATCCATTTGTTTGATGTAATGAAAATAACAACAGATAAAAGCAAGATAAATCACTCTGTAGTAGACAAGTATTTTCACATTTATTTTCATAGTTGGTCCTCTTTTACACTACAGAATATTCTTGGGAAAATGTGCTCCAGGCTGGCCACAACTGCAGAATATTATGGTTTGATGAATCATAAGAGAAGGAAGGAAGGAGACCTTTCTTCCAAAAGTCTGCTCCATGGGATGTGATCTGTTTCATGGTGCTGAATTGGAAATGAACATTTTTCACAGTCAACCTTGAAAAGCCATCTTGATAGACCATTTCTATAAGTGGTTACAGAGGATTATTGATGGCTTTCCAAGGATGCCAGATTGACTCATTTTGAGACAATTAACAGGAATTTAGTTAGCTGTTTCTTTGTATCTTTAGGAGAAAAACTCATTGACTCTAGGTCAGGGGATCATTGGGACCCAGAGAAGCTACTACCTTGAATAGTAATCCTAGACCTCTAAAACAAACAAACAAAAAAAAACCACACAAAACCAACCAACAAACAAAAACTCCAGTAAACACAGCCAGTCAGGTCTGCTATCACAGACTACATGAAGTCAGGCAAAAAACAGAGCTGAAAGTCATTTAGCTGATCAATAATATATTTTTTATGAGGCAGACTCAAATGAGACTCCAGAGAGTCAGAAAGACTGAACAGAGAGACTAAAATTGATCACACAAAGATTAGAAAGTAAAATTCCTTGTAGAACAAATAAATCATAGAAAGCACATGCATGTAAGAACAAGGCAGAAAACCAAATTCCAGAAATGCATATTTTCTTAGAGGTCAGCTTAATGAATTATCAATGGAAATCTTTGAATTCTTAAATATTTGACCACATGTGG
>NW_024871930.1:0-30582 GCF_019054845.1 Dipodomys spectabilis
ATGTGTTCACCCTATGAGTGCTGTTGACAGCTGGAGTGGGGGGGTCAGGCAAGGTGTAAGTATGTTAGAGGGGCGTGTTCTTCCCAGACATTCACCTTCTATCTGACCCCCAGTGCCCTCACCTCCCTAGTGGGCTCTTGTGGGACCCTCCTCAAGTAAAATTATGACCGAGCACAAAAGACAAGGGCTCACACAACAAGGAGGGTCTATCTTCTGAATCCAACACCACCCACCCTCAGAGAAAAGGAAATATCCCAAAAAGGCTGGTGTGGAAGTGCTGCTTCCCACCTCTGAGTAAAGCCACCAGGTTCCCCCCAGTGAGAGGAAGGGTGCAGTTGCATGGCTCTGTGGCTCCCACTGCTCTAGGCCAGGGGCTAAGTGGTGCCCCCTCTTCACCCATACCTGCATCTGCCCTTTTCCTGGGACACTGTCCACTAAGGATGGGGGTGGGATCCCAGGATCAACATCCACTCCCCCACTCTCCACTCCTGGTGCACATTTGTGGCAGAGTCAGGGCTGGCCTGCCTGGTGCTGGGGAGGTGCTTTGGGACACAAGAAGGGAGGCAAGAGTCATGGGTCTGGGTCTGGGGAGGTGGAGGGTAAGGGGAGGTCGTGAGGTGCAGAGCCGCAGGGCTACCACTGGGGACCGGTTCCGGGTCAGGGCAGCAAGGAGGACAGGGGTGCACCATCGCTGGATGACTCCAAAAGGTGCCATGGGTCCAAGCTGGCAGCAACCTGTTTCAAACGTGGTGTCACGGGGAGGGCAGGGGAAGGGCCCAGGGCAGGGGCTGGCAGGTGGCAGGGCTGAGCTTGCCCCCTCCACAGATGAGCTCCTGGTGCAGGGGCCCTGGATTCAGGGCCTACTTGGCCTCTGAGCCTCCCTGGGGCTGTGAGAGGTATGTGCCTGCTGTGCTGGCTTTGTGTCCTCTGTGCTCCTGGCCCAGACCTGTGCTCCTACAGCAGCAGAGGTCAGCCATTGATGCTGCCACCCCTGGTGCGTGTGCCTGCTCTTCTCTGCTCTTTCTCTGCCCCAACTTCTCACCCAGGCTGCCCAGCTCCTGCTGCGCATTTATGCCAGCTCCCATGTGCCCCTAGCTGCAGCAACTATGTGCCCCTTCAGCCACGCCCTGTCCTCCCCTCATTCACACTCCCTCCCCACCTCGGGCATTCCCCCGCTCCTGGCTTTGTGCTGCCCTGACTCTCCATTAAGGCTATCAGGCTATGGCAGAATCAGCCTCACCTCAGCTCAGGGCTTCCCTCCAACCCCAGCAGCTGCCTGGGGGAATTGAAGATCCCCTCAGCCCAACCACTGGGGGAGACTCTACTCCATCCACCCCACACACAAATTAGGTGCAAGGTAATGCTCCATGTTTGTGTGTGTGTGTGTGTGTGTGTGTGTGTGTGTGTGTGTGTGTGTGAGTGTGTGTGTAAGTGTGTGATTGTCCTCTCAAGGATTCAGAACATTGAATCTTTTGGGATGACAGTACACAGCACACTTAAAAAACAATACAAAGAACCCTGTGTAATGAATTCAGCACAATGTGCCTTTCGAAGGATTCAACACATAGCAACTTTTGGGATTCTCATGGTAATTTAATTACCAATAAGATGAGACATGCAATTTTGACATCACTAAACTTAAATATCATAATATTATGACATTATATGTCATAGTGACATTAAAGTCATATTGTGAACTCCTATTTTGTGATTTCATCCTATTACAAGCTATCAATATTGGTGAATATCAGAAATCCATTGTGACCTCAAAGCCATTGTGACATGAAAATCCCTTTGTGACATCAGAGTGCCATTGTAATATCATTAACCTGTTCTGACATCACAAACCTGTCCTGTCCATTGTGACCTTACCACCAATGTGACATCACAAAGCCATTGTGATATCACATTGCTATTGTGACATTACAATCACCTTGATTACCACCCAAACCCATTATGACATCGTTAGAACCTTTGAAAAAACACATGGCCTTTGTGACATCACAGTCCCTTTGTGTATCCATATCCTCATTGTGAAATATCAATTGAGATCAGATATGCCATTATAATATCACAAAGCATTTACAATATAATCATTGGTGTGATATCACATTGTCATGATGACAACATCAGGTCATTGTGACATCACAAATAGGTAATGACATCATACTTCTATGACACCATATTGTCAATGTGACAACATATTATGAAGGCTTATTATGTGATTTCGTATTTCAAATGTGGGTTCATATCAAAAACATATTTTGACTTCATAACCATTGTGACATGACAATCCTTTTGTGATGTAACATTGCCATTGTGATATCTCTAAACAACTGTGACAACTCAAACATGTCCTGTCCTCGTAAGTTTTGTAACATGTTGCCACTGTGTTAGGCCCATTGAGAACTCAATCTATTTTTGACCTCATATTATTTCAGGTATGACATTAAATATTAGAAATATACTGTGATATTATGAATATTGTGACATCACACTGCTAGATGTAATGACCATTGTGTCACATTGCCACATCACAAATCTGTTCTGACTTCATCACATTTGTGCCAACAAATGACTTTGGAATCCTCACAATCCCATTCTAAACTCATATACTCATTATGAGTTAATGACAATTGAGGTCTGGAATGCCATTCTACTGTGACATCACAAAACTAATTTGAACTCATCACTCTTATGGCATTACCAATTAATTGTGACATAACAAGAATCTTATGACATTATAATTTGACATCATATTGCAATTGTGATATTACTGAACTATCATGCTTCCACAAATCTATTATGATCTCATCACATCTTAGACAATTATGGCCTTTGAGACATCAAGTTCCTTCCATGAACTTGTATCATTGTGCACTTGTAGCAATTGAAAATTGAAATAAGACGTGATATTGCAAACTAGTTTTGACATCACTAACCCATTTTTATATCATTAACACTTTGACAACCAGAACCTGTTAGGAACCTTAGCACTTTTGACAAAAACATGGCCTTTGCTTCATCACAGTTCATTTGTATATGTCATTGTGACTTCATTCTCATATCCTCACTATAAACTAATGGCAATTAAGATCTGACATGTCATTGTGACATCATAAACCCTTTGTGACATCATCACTATTGTGACATCAGACTGTTGTGATGACACAATCAGCTCACTGTGACATCACCAAGCTGCAGTGACATCATAGCATTATGACATCACATTGGCATTTTGCTGTCATAGACATATTGTGAATGAATATCTTGTGATTTCATTCTATTTCAAATGTGGCATATCAGTTGATATCAGAAACACATTGTGACCTCATAACCATTGTAAGATAATAAACCCTGTGTGACATCATAACCAGTGTGACATTATATTGACCCTGTGTGACATTATATTGTTATGATATCTTTAGCTTATGGTGACATCACAAAATGATAATGACAGCATAGCATTTGGCATTGTCATTGTGACATCATTGTCACATTATGAGTGCCAAATCTGTGATTTCATTGTATTTGAAATGTGGCACATGTGTTGATATCAGAAACTCATTGTGATATCATAACCATTGTCACATCAAAATCCCTTTTTGACATCAATTTGGCAATGTGACATCACACTGGCAATGTGATGCTAGTAAGGCATCGTGATATAACAATGGTCATGAACTCACAATGGATTTCTGGTATCAACTGACATGCCACATTAGAAATAGAATCAAATAATGTAATAGGCAAACACAACGTGTCTATGACATCAGAATGACAATGTGATGTTACAATGCTATGATGTCATTGTAGTTTTACATGTCAAAATGAGCTGATCGTGTCATAATGGCAACATGATGTCACAAATATTATTATGTCAGAAAGGATTTGTTATGTTTCTATGGTATATCTGATGTCAGTTTTCATTTGTTCCCCATGAGGCTAGGATACAAAAAGGTTCTGTGATGTCACAGAGGCCATGTGTGTTTTCCAAGGTGGTTATTAGTCATAATAGGTATGGGATGGCACAATGTGATCCATAATGTCACAATGGAAATGAGATATCCCATTGGGTTTTTGATGTCACAGTGGTGATGAGGTCACAATGGTTTTGTGATGTCACAGTTTGTTTGTAATATCAGAATGATATAATCAAATTTCAATGACTCATAATTCAATATGAGGATACCAGGTGATAGAAGCAGCTCCATAGTATGAGGTCATACTATGTGAAAACCCAATGGGACAGTGATTTCACAATGACAATGTGATATCTCACTATCATGTTATAAGAATGTTTTGATGTCACAATTGGTGATGCAATACTGATGAGGAGGTCGCAATGGATTTGAGATGTCCCAAGGGGTTGGTAATGGCACAATGGCATGTGGGATCTCAATTGTCATTAACACACCATGAGTATATGAGTTGGGGAAGGGATTCTGATGTCAGCAAAGCATATGTAGTGAAAAAGCTGAATAACTAACAGGTCTGAGATGTCACAAAGTGAAACAATGGTTATGATGTCCAGCGGTGTGAAATCATGATGTTACACTGGATTTTAGATATCTCATGTCATATCTGAAATACGAGATCGAACACAGATTTTCAACTCACAAAGGGCTTAAAATATCACAATGGCATGTCACAAAATTATGAGAACAAGAGAGGTATTTGAAGTCACAGTGGGTTAGTGATATAACAAAGGCAATGTGCTGTGACAAAGAGATTTAGATCTCAGAAAGGTTGTGAGTTCATAATGGTTTCCTGATATCAACACAGATGGCACATTTGAGATAGAATGAAATCAAAGAGTAGGCATTTGAAATGGGTCATGACATGAAAATGACAATGTGATGTCAAGGCATCAATGTTTGATAGTATACGTACTCATTGCCGTGCTCATGTAACTGTAATCCTTGTGTACACTGTATTTACTATAAAAAATAACTCACAGAAGAAAAAAAAGAAAAATATGTATGGTGTCATTGGGGTTTGGTGATGCACAATGAATGGTGGTGTCATGATGACAATGTGATTTCACAGACATAATTATTACACAAAGTATTTGTGATGATATAATGCTATGTGTGATAACAATTTTCATTAGTTCACTATGAAGATATGAATACACAAAGGGTCTGTGACGGTCATGTGTTGTTTTTTTTTTCTTATTTTTTTCATGCTTTTTTTTGTGAAAATACTGTATAGAGGGGTTAAAATTACATGGGCAAGATAATGAGTACATTTCTTATCAAGCATTGTAACCTCCTCCTTTGTTTCCCCTTCCCATCCCTAACCATCCTTCCCCTGCCCCCCACCTAATCCTCCCAGCTCCCCCTCCCCCCATCTGCATGAAAATTGTAAAGTTCATTTTCGACATAACGACTTGTACATCTCAAGAGTTCACAATAGTTTTGTGATGTCACAATTTGATTTTGAAGGAACAACAGCAATGTGATGTCACAATGGTTTTGTGATGTCACAGTGGTGATAAGGTCACAATGAGTTTGTGATGTCACTATGAGTTTGTAATATCACAATGACATGTCCAATTTCAATTTCTACTAGTTCACAATGAGGATACAATTTCAAAGAAAGAAAAGCTCGAAAGGCCATGAGTTTTTAGTCATAACTTGTGTGAAATGCTGCCATTAGGATATTTTAGGCCTTTAGTAAGCTTATAATCTGTTTTCAAACTCATAATAATTCAGGTATGATATATGATATCAGAAATTGACTCTGACACGAACATTGTGACATCACATTGATAGACATCAAGAGCATGGTGTCACATTGTGAACTCACAAATTTGTTAGGGCTTAATCACATTTGGGCCAACACATGACTTTGGAGACAACACAGTCCCTTTGTGAACTCATATCTTCATTGCGAATTAATGACATTTGAGATCCGGCATGCCATTGTAACATTTCCAACCAATTGTGACAGCACAAACCTATTATAGTAGAAACACATTGTGATCTAATTGACATTGTGGTAGCACAATCCCTTCATGACCCCACATTTCCATAGTGATATCACTAACCCAATGTGAAATTCCAATCCTCTCATACCCAATCCAGGTATGAAATGTGATACCCGAGTCCAGTGTGACATCTTCATCATGGTGACATCACACTGATAGATGTTATAAGCATTTTGTTACATTCTGACACCTGTTAGAACTTCATCCCTTTTGTGACAACGCATGCCTTTGGAGACATCACAGTCACTTTGTGAGCTCATATACTGATTGTGGGTTTATGACAATTGATATCACATGTGTCATTTTGATATCACCAACCAATTGTGACATCACACACCACTTGTAAACTCATCACCAGTGTGGCATCACCAATTGCGATATCAAAACATAATTAAGTCATCATATTGCAACATCACATTGCCATTGTGATGTCACTCTTCCACTGTGTTTTCAAAAACCTACTGCATTTTAGAAAATTCATAGCCTTTTATACTTCAGTCTTCTTCTGTGAACTCATATCCTCATTGTGAAATAGTAGCAACTGAAATTGGACATGTGATTATGAGATGTGACTTCACAAAACTATTTGATTTCATAACCAATGTGACATCACAAACCCATTGTGAGCTTTCATTACCATTTGACATCACTATCACATGGTGACATCCAAAACCTATTAGGACCTCAGCACCTTTGAAAAAACACATGGCCTTTGTGACATCACAGTCCCTTTGTGTAACTATACCCTCATTATGAACTGACACTTGATATCAAACATGCCATTGTAACATCACGAACCCTTTGTGACATCACAAGTGTGGTATAATATTGTCATTATGGTAGTATCAATTAGTTTTGACATCACAAATCTACAATGACAAGATAGCCTTATGAGATCACACTGCCATTGTGATGTTATAAATAGATTATGAATGCCTGATTTTAATCTTTTTTTTTTCCGGTCATGGGGCTGGACCTCTGGGCTTGGGTGTTGTCCCTGTTCTTCAGCTCAAGGTGAGCACTCTGTCGCTTGAGCCACAGAGCCACTTCTGGATTTCTAGTGGTTTTCATTGGAGATAAGAGTCTCATAGACTTTCCTGCCTGAGCTGGCTTTAAACTGCGATCCTCAGACCTCAGCCTGCTGAGTAGCTAGGTTTAAAGGCATGAGCCACCGGTGCCCGGCTTTTTCATACTATTGCAAATGTGACATGTGTGTTGATATTAGAAACATAATGTGACCTCATAACTATTGTAACATCATAAATCAGCAGTGACAATAAATTGTCATTATGACACCATCAGCTCATTGTGACATCACCAAACAACAATGGCATCATAGCATTACAAATCAAAGTGACATTGTTATGACTTAAGAGTGTGAAGGCCTATTCTGTGAATTCACTCTGTTTCAGAAAGCCATTTTGACCATATAACCATTGCGATATCACAATCCTTTGTGACATCACATTGCCTTTGTGATATCATTAACCTGCTGTGCCGTCACAACCAGTCCTGTCCTTGTAGTTTTGTGACATGCTGTCATGGTCATATAGTAGGGCCTTTGTGAGCTCATAATCTGTTTTCAATCTCATATTTCTGGTTTGACATGTGATATCAGAAATACCTTATGACATCATACTGCCAGATGTCATGACCATTGTGTCACATTGTGACATCACAAAGCTGTTAGAAAGGCATCACATTTGTGACAACATATGCCTTTGGAGACATTACAGTCCCTTTTCGAACTCATATATTCATTGTCAATTAATGACAATTGAGATACCCATGCCACTCTGAAATCATGGACCTATTGTGACATCACAAACTTATTGTGACCTCATCACGAGAATGGTATCAACAACTAATTGTGATATCAAAGCATTATTTTGACAAGATATTGTGGTATTGGCATTGTTCTTTCAATGTCCTATTGTGTTTTTTTACAAACCTATTATGGCCACATCACATGTTAGAAACTTCATGGCCTTTGAGACTTCAAGCTCTTTCTGTGAACTCGTGTACTTATTACCTCTAAGGCAAGGAGACAAACCATTGAGTCACATTTAGTATAATAAAACAATTTACACTAGAAAGGAGACTGTGATCACTTTATCCTGGACTGGATAACCAGGTACAAGATCAGCCTTGACCACCAAACCTCAGATCTCCAATGGGCAGCCCCACCCTATCTTAATTTATCTGCAAGCCACCAGCCAAAAAATTATGATCTCCAAAGCTCCAAACCTCAATGGGCAAGGCTTTTAACTTTTCCATTACTCCCTCCTTCACTACAGACCTATCATTCCTTTCTGGTCTTTCTGTTTTTCCCTTCCATCACTTCCTTCTTCTCTTCAGGCCTCTCCAGTCTCCACAGACCTGCACTACTCTGCCCTAATGACCACTTTTCTGCTTCCTCTCTTCTCAGGTTTTTCCCTTCCTGCTGTATTACCACTTTCTTCCATCTGGGTAGCTCTCATTTTTATCTCCCCTTCCAATGCTCTAAAAATGCAACTTATATATAGGTTGTACCCCTCCTCACTCCAATGGGTCTTCTGCCTAACAGTTTTCAACCTTTATTTCCAAAACTGCTAAATGCTCAATCATTTCTTGACAGCTCACCATGTGAGGCTTGAAACCTCGACCTTTGGTGGCATTCCCCACACTCTCCAGTGGACCAGGCCAAGAATTTACAATGATTAACGGCTCCCACAGATAATTCTGGCTCTACTGGTTATTATAGTATCATCATAGTGAATTAGAAGAAATTGAAATTGTTTATGTCTTTGTTATATTACAAACTTGATGAGACATCACTAACCCATTGTGACCTCATCACTGCGGTGACATCACAAACTCATTGTGATATCACATTACCATTGTGCCACCATGATCATATTGTGACACCCCAAACCTATTATGACCTCAGAATCTTCGAAAGAAAGCATGGCCTTTGTGACATCACAGGCCATTTGTGTACCCATATCCCCATTTTGAGCTAATGACAATTGAGATCATACATCCCACTTTAACATCGAAAACACTTTGTGATATTATTACCAGTGTAACATCACATTGTCATTATGACTACTTCAGCA
This sequence comes from Dipodomys spectabilis, assembly GCF_019054845.1. NCBI lineage: Eukaryota > Metazoa > Chordata > Mammalia > Rodentia > Heteromyidae > Dipodomys > Dipodomys spectabilis. The sequence goes on from NW_024871930.1 coordinate 9,091, forward strand.
AATTGTGACATCCTAAAACAATGACATCATAGCATTATGACATCACATGCTAATTGTGATGTCACAGATATATTGTAATGCCTATTCTGTGGTTCCATTCTATTTCAAATGTGGGAGGTGGGTTGATATCAGATTTATTGTGACCACATAATCATTATGACATCACAATACCTTGATGACACCACATTGCCATTATGATATCACTAGCCCACTGTTACATCACAAAACTGTCTTATTCTCACATATTTTTTGACATGCTGCCAGTAAGATCTCTTTGGCATCTCTGAGTTCATAAATTGTTCAACTCATACTTCAGGTATGACGTGATATCAGAAATCCACTGTGACAGAATCACCAGTGTGACATCACACTGACAGTTGTCATGACCACTGAGTCACATTGTGACATCACAAACCTGTTAAGACCCATTACACTTGTGCCAACATATACCTTTGGATACATAATTATCCCTTATGAACTTATATATTCATTGTCAATTAGAGATCTGGCATGAGATTGAGACATCACCATCCCATTGTGAAATCACAAACCTATGTGACCTCATCACCTGTATGGATCACCAACTATTTGTGACTTCAAAACAATACTATCTCATGTAATGGTAACATCACATTGCCAATGGGATATCTCTGTCCCATTGCATTTTCACACTATTATGTCCTCATAATATTTTACAAAATTTAGGGCCTTTCTGATTTCTAGCTCCTTATGTGAACTTGTATCTTCATTGTGATCTAGTAGAATGAAATTGGACATGTAATGGTGATATTACAAATTCATTGTGACATCACTATCAAAGTGTGACCTTATCACCACTGTGACATCACAAACCCATTATGACATCACTTTGCCACAGTGATATCACGATCACCTTGTGATATCCCAAAACTGTTGTGACCTCTTAGCACCTTTGAAAAAGCACATGGTGTTTGTAACACCACAGTCCCTTTGAGTAACCATATCCTCACTGTGAACAAAGGACAACTGACATCAGACATGCCATTGTACCATTACAGATGCTTTGTGACATCATCTACAGAGTGAGATGATATTTTTGTTAGGATACCATCAGACCACTGTGAAATCCCAAAATGACAATGACAACATAGCATTATTACATCACATTTTCATTGTGATGTCATAGAGACAATGTGATTGCCTATTCTGTGATTTCATTCTATCTCAAATGTGGCATATAGGTTGATTTCAGAAGCCCATTGTGACCACATTACTATTGCGATATTGCAATCCCTTTGTGACCTCATACTGATATTGTGATATCATTAATGCAATGTAACATCACAAACCTGTCTTGCCTTCATAAATTTTGTAACAAGCGACTAGCTTGACCTGGGTTGGATGCCCAGAGCTAATTGCAGCCCCAACCATGAACCCTCAGACCTCCAAAGAGCAGCCCAGCCATTTGTTAACTGGCCTTCAAACAACCAAACCCCAAAATAATCATCTCCAAAGCTCCACACTTCAAAGGACAAGGCTTTTATCTTTCTCTTCATCCTCCTTCTCTACAGACCTGTCCTACCTTTCAGGTCTTTTCATTTTTTCCTTCCATCATTCCTTTCTTCTCTTCAGGATGCTGCACTCTTGACAGGCCTTCCCTGCCCTGTCTAGGTGGCCAGTTGCCGTCCTTCAACTCCTGCTCTCCCTCAATTCCCTCTCCTCCCAGGTCTTTACCCTCTTGCAGTCTCATCACTTCTTTCCTTCCAGGCCTTTCCCCTTTTCATTCCCCCTTCTGTTGCTCTGAATATGCAACCTATATATAGGCTGTACCCTGCCCCCACTAAAATATGTTTCCTGCATAACAGTTTTTAATCATCACTTCCCAAATGTCCATGCCCAATAACTTCTTGGCAGCTCACCATGTGGGACTTAACATCCTATCTCTTCAGCAGCATGTCCTGCCCACTCCAGCGGCATGCACCCCCCCCTCTGGTGGTCCAGTCTAATAGGTCATGATGAGTATCTGTTATAGGGGTACTGCTGGTTATTACAGAGTCCTCATAGTGAACTAGTAGTGATTGAAATTGGACAAATAATTGTGGTATTACAAACTCATGACCTAACCAACCCATTATGACCTCAAAACCACTGTCACATCATGAACCCACTGTGATATCACATTGCTGTTTAGATACCAGGATCACATTGTGATATCCCAAATCTATTATGACCTCTTATAACCTTTGAAAAAATACATAGCTTTGTGACATAACAGTACTTTTGTTTACCCAAACACCACTGTGAAATATTGACAATTGAGAATCAGACATGACATTTTAACATTAAAATGTTGTGACATCACATTGTCGTTGTGATACCATCTGCTCATTGTGAAATCACAAAACTAAAATATGATAAAATTATAATTTCACATTGTCATTGTGATATCATCAATACATTATGAATGCCTTTTCTGTGATTTCATTCTTCTTCAAATGTCTCATATAGGTGGATATCATAAACAAATCATGAACTCATAACCATTGTGACATCACAATCCCTTTGCACATCACATTTTCATTGTGATATCACTAACACACCGTGACATCACAAACCTGTCCTGTCATCATAACTTTTGTGACATGATTTTTTTCCCTCATAATCTGTTGGCAACCTCATTAGATTTCACATATGACATTTGATATCACAAATTCCCAGTGACATCATGACCATGGTGACATCACACTGCCAGATGTCATAACCATTGTGTCAAATTCAGACATCACAAACCTTTTAGGATTTCAATATGTGACGACACATACTTTTGGAGAAACCACAGTCCCTTTGTGAACTCATGAACTCATTGTAAGTTAAAGACAATTGAGAACTATCATTTCATTGTGACATGGCCAGCACATTGTGACATCATCTATCTTTTGTGACTTCATCACCAATGTGGCATCATCAAATATTTGTGACACCAAAACAATATTCTGACATGATGAAGTGTGTTGACATTGACATGGTGATATCATTGTCCCACTGTTTCAAAATATGACCTAATATGACCTCATAACATTAAAAAAAATTCATTTCCCTTAGGTCTTCATGCTCCTTCTGTGAACTTGGATGCAGATTGTGAAATAGTAGCGATTCAAATTGGACTTGTGTTTGAGATATTACAAAAACATTATAGCACCAAAAACCCATTGTGACCTCATCACAACTGTGAATCATAAAGCTATCATGTCCCCTAAGTACCTTAGAAAACACAAATGACATTTGTGACCTCAGCCCCTTGGGTACCCATATCATCAATTTGAACACATGACAATTGAATTCATATATACCATTGTAACATCACAAACCCTTTGTGACCCAATAACCAGTGTGACAACACATATTCATTATGACATCATCACCTCCTTGCAACATCACCAATTTACAATGACCTCATAGCATTATGACATTATATTGTCATTATGAGGGAATAGACACATTGTAAATGCCTATGCTCTTATTTCATTCTATTTTAAATGTGGCATATGGGTTGATATCAGAAAATCATTGTGATCCCATAAACATATGGCATCACAATCACTTTGTGACATCACAGTGTCATGGTGATATCACTAACAAACTGTGACATCACAAATATGCCCTGTCCTCATAAGCATTGTGACGTGCTGCAATTGTGATGTCTTAGGCCATTTTTGAGCTCGTAACCTGTTTTCAAACTTATAATAATTCAGTTCTGATATGTGATATTAGAAATCCACTGTGACATCATGACCATTGTGACATCATACTGACAGACATCATGACCATTGTATCACATTATGACATCACAATCCTCCTAGGACTTCATCACATTTGTGACAACACATGCCTTTGGAGATACCACTGTCCTTTTGTGAACTCAAATTCTCTGTGATTTCATAATAACTGAGAACCTTTATGCCATTTGGATATCACCAACCAGCTGTGACATTATAGACCTACTGTGACCCCTTACCTGTATGGCATCATCAACTAATTGGGACATCAAAACTTTTTGTAATTTCACAATGTGGCACGATGTTCATGACATCTGTTAGTGTGATGTCACAATGGTTATGATGTCACAGTGGATTTCCGGTATCTCATCTCATACATGAAATATGAAGTCGGAAACAAATTATGAGGGCAAAAAGTTCTAAGATATCACAATGTCAGCATGTCACAGAAGTTATGAGGATAGGAGAGGTTTGTGATGTCACTGGTATTAGATATATCACAATGGCACTGTGATGTCACAACGTGATTATGATGTCAAAATGGTTACGTAGGCACAAAAGTGTGTTTCTGATATCAACTCTCATGCCACATTTGAAATACAATGAAATCACAGAATAGGCATTCACAATGTGTCTACGATGTCACAATGACAATTGTTGTCATACTGCGATTATATCATTGAGTATGGTGATGTCACAATGAGCTGATGTTCTCATAATGAAAATGTGATATCACAATGAAGTTATAATGGCATATCTGATCTCAATTGTCATTAGTTAACAACAAGGATATGGGTACACAAAGAGACTGTAATGTTGAAAAGGGTATGTGATTTTTCAAAGGAGCTAAGATGTCATAATAGATTTGAGATGTCACAATGGAATCATGATGTTACAATGACAATATTGTCACAATGGCTTTGTGATGTCGTGCTGATGATGATGTCAAAATGGGTTTGTGATATCACAACGAGTTTGCAATATCACAATCAAATTTCCAATTTCAATTACAACTAGTTCACAAGGAGGATACTGTAATAATCAGCAGGGCCCTGATAATTTATAGGGTCTGATAATCAGTGTGGCCACAACTCCTGGCCAGCTGGAGAGGACAGGGCATTCTGTGGGAGGGGATGGTACATTAATCACCAAGAGTTGAGCTGTTAAGAAGTAATTGGGCTGTGGGGAGCTTGGGATGTGATAGTTGAAAACTGTTAGCATTTGGAGTGGAGAAGGGGTAGAGACTTTACATATGCTGTTTGTTCAGAGCAATGGAAGGGGAGATACAAATTGAAAAGTCCTGGAAGGAAGGAAGTGGTGTGATAGCAGAAGGGGAAAGACCTGGGAGGAGAAGAAGTTGAGGGAGAGCAGGAGGTGAAGGATGGCAACTGATGACCCAGGCAAAGCAGTTCAGGCCTGTGGAGAGTAGAGAGGCCTGAAGAGAAGAAGGAACTGGTAGAAGGGATAAAGGGAAAGACTTCAAAGGAAGTATAGGTCTGTAGTGAAGGAGAGACAAAGGGAAGGGGAAAAAAGGCTTGCCCTTTGATATTTGGAGCTTTGGATATCATAATTTTGGGGTTCAGTGGTTTGGAGAATATTTATTATATTAAATATGTCTAGATGGATTCCCTTGAACATTAGAGTTCCGAATTTTTGGAGTCCCCATGAAGATTAATCCGTTTAGATGGCATCAGGCCTTGACCCCAGGGCAAAATCCCTATAGGTGAGTGTGTCAGCCTTCAAGGCCTTGAGTGTTTGTCTCCAGAGGACCAACATGGACAAAAGTCCTATAGGTACCTCTAGGGGTGTGTTTGGGCAAGCTTGCCAGCCTGTTTTTAGGACCCCCTCTAGAGGTAATTTGTGGTTTTCTTGGGAAGCCATCTGAGAAATTTTGAGAGGTCATTTGGGGCTTCCTTGTGAAGCCATCTGGAACCTCCTTAAGAGGTCATGTAGTGCTTCCTTTGGAAGCTATCTGGAACTTCATCAAGAGTGCATCTGCAACTTCCTTGAGAAGCTATCTGAGACCTACCCTGGAGGTCATCTTGGGCCTTCTCCAGTGGCCATCTTGGACTTTCTCCAGAGGTCATCTGGGGCTTCCTCTGAAGGCCACCCGAGACCTATTCAAAAGTAGTCATTGGGGATTCCTTAAGAGGCAAGTTAAGACGACCAGCTGAGGTCATGTGGAGCTTCTTTGGGAGGTCATCTCGGGTTACCTTGATGAAAAATCTGACTGTCTTCAGACATCATCTGGGAATTACTTGAGAAGCTATATAGGACCTTCTCTGGAGGTCATTTGTCTCTTTCTCAAGAGGGTTATCTAGAACCTCCTTTGGGGTTCATATGTGGCCTCCTTGAGTGGCCATCTGGGAGCTACTCAAGAGTTAATCTCATCCTCATTGAGAGGATATCTGGGGCCTCATTTTGAGGTCATCTGACACTTCCTTGGGGAACCGTTTGGATCCTCCATGAGAGGTCATCTAGGGCCTCCTAGGGAGGATATATGTGACATCCTCCAGAGGTCATCTGCAACATCCTCAAGAGGCAATCTGGGATGTTCTCTCTGTCATCTCAGATCTCTGTAGAGGTCAAAATTGAGTGGTGTGGACATGTGGGTTTAGTGTCTGTGGCTATTGGTCTGTGTGTGTATGCTGATAGTTCTATCTGTGTCCTGTATGCACCTCTGTTTACTCCCTTTCTCAGGATGGGAGAACAGGCCTAAAGTTGTCATATCCAAAAAAATATTCTCCCCCAGTGTTACAGAATCCTTCAGAGGAAGATGCACTGATGTAGTCTCTCTCCTATTCTTTGCCATCAATACCTCTAATCTAAAGTCCTCCCATACCAAAAGTGGTTACTTGTACCAGCCTGAGGTGGTACAATGTGGTATGTTATCCTTATTACCCTTGAGACAAGAACATGGAGGAGATGGTGAGCAGGCCCCCTTTCTAATGTATTTTCCCTTTACAACTAGTGACCTGTATAACTGGATACAGAAAATCTATCCTTTTCAGAAAAAAATAAAACCAGGCGCTCATTCCCTCATTAGAGACAGTAATTTTCACACACAAGCACATCTGGGATGAGTGTCGGCAAATTTTACAGGTGTGTTTCATCTGGTAGAAAAGGGAGTGAATTCTGCTCAGTGACTTAAAGGTGGTCCTTGGACCACACAGTAGCCCCACTATTGAACCAGACCATTTGGAACAAGTCTTTCCCAAGACTTACTCAAGCTGAGGCTGGGAAGGTGGCTCAGCGGTAGAGCGCTTGCCTTGCATGCTCGAGGCCCGTGGTTCAATTCCTCAGCACCACATAAGCAAAAAGAAAAAAGCCGGAAGTGGCGCTGTAGCTCAAGTGGTAGAGCTCTAGCCTTGAGCTGAAGAGCTGAAGGACAGCGCCCAGACCCAGAGTTCAGGCCACACGACCGGACCCGCCCCCCCCCCCAAAAAAAAACTTTCTGGAAGTGGCGCTGTAGCTCAAGTGGTAGAGCGCTCGCCTTGAGCTGAAGAGCTGAGGGACAGCGCCCAGGCCCAGAGTTCAAGCCTTACGACCGACCAAAAAAAAAAATCTAAACTCAAGCTGAGACTAACAGCTATCGAGGTATGGAGGTACTTACCAATTATTGCCAGGTTCGGTTAGCAGGGATACCACAGTATCTAGAAAGCCAAGTCATCAATCTAAGGTGAGTGAAATGGGACAGTTCCCCAGTTAGTACTCTAACGTTTTCTGGAACTTCTCCCAGAATCCTATAGGACCTATAGGCCTGGCCTATAGATCTTGAAGACCTGGAGAATCAAAGATCCCTAAATATGGCCTTTGTTACTCAGTCGGCCACAGATATTAGAAGAAACCTTCAAAAGTTAGAAGGTTTTGAGGGAAAAGTGTATTCTAAGTTGGAAGTGGTTGCCCAGTGTGTGTTTGATACCAGAGATACCCTGGAAAAAAAGAGTCTAAGAAGTGAGTTTGAATTTTTGGTAGGAGCTCCAGAATATGGATCAAGAAACCTTTAGCAAAGACAGCACAATTCATTTGAAAATGTCAGTAGGGATCCTCTAGGACTAAACCAGTGTGCTTATTGCAAGCAAAATGGACATTGTGGAAAAGAATGTCCAAGGAGGAGAAAGATAGAAAATGACAGGGTAAGTAATCACATTAACCACCTGGAAAATGTATTCATTTCTCTGGAGAAACATGCAAAGGAGCTTTGGGCTCCGAATTCTAACTGTGTTCAATTTAAAAAGCAGCCCTCTGAACTTAAGAAGAAATATGTTAAAGAAAAAAATTTACCCACTTCTAACTCAAAACACAGGCTTATAAAAGAATGAATCTCCTATAGGTGCCAGTAAAAACCCACCAAGAGATTAAAAGCACATAGAGCACACAGGAGATAATAGAGAGAATTATTTAACATGAAGAAAAGATTTGAAGATATAAATTAGGAACTTGTGAGAGTCAAAAATGAGAAGAAAATCCTCAAAAGGAACCTAGAAAACACTCAGAATCAAATGAAATTCAAGTACATTTGCCTGGGTGAGCATGAGGCAAATTAGGGGACTACAAGTCAGAGGCCAACAGAAGCACAGGACAGCAATGCTGCCATCCTTGCTAACCACAAGTGAGGCCAAGAAAAGATCTGGATGCCGCATTAAGAAATCATAGCCATGAAAAAGGAGTTGGACCTGATATAAGAATGTATTAGGGTGAAGTACATGTTGATTATAAGCTTTGAAGAGTGTCACCAGAAATTCAAGGCAACAGAGAAAGAAGGAAAGAGTAGTTGGCAGAGAAGACGGGGAAGTGCTGTGTCATAGAAGATCAGGCCAAGAAAAGTGAACAGGAAAATATCAGGCGGAAGATTGTTACTCTTCAGAAAGATTTAAAGGACCACATGCTCTGATAGAGAATGCTGGGGAAAGGGAAAGAGCATTGGGAAGAAAAGCAGAAAAGCTAAAGAAACAGTTGCAAGATCTGTCACAAAATTACACTTAAGTGGAAAACCAGAAAGATAAATTACTAGAGTAAAAGGCCACAAGGACTGCTGAGACCTTCACCATAAATGTAATGCAGAAGCACCGAGTCCCTATGGAACAGATGGAGGTGGGAAAAAATACCTCTCAGTAGCACCTTTTTGAACTTAAGGGAGGAGTTGAAGAGCAAGCAAAGGTGATGTGAGAAGGAGAAGCAGATGACCAGTCAAAGAAACTCTCCTGTGACCCTGTCAAAATATTTGCAGATTAAGGAGCACATTGAGGAGAGTAAGATCATGAAAGCAAGTTTGAGAGAAAAGGAAGAGAATAAAATGGAAGAAGTCTCCAAGGTTCAGCGTACTATACAGGAGTTAAACTAGAGACCCTAAGATACAGGGAATCATCTGAGCTGATCAGGTAGCTTGGGAGACCACTCTAAAACCAGTGGGGTCTCTAGAGCTACTAGTCTTTAAGATTAAAGTAAGAAGCAAAAAGAGTAGTAATAAATGTGCAAATGTTGACACTGAACTTGTGAAAAATTCATACAGGCTCAAGCTTTCTGTCAGTTTACATGTAGATATTTGCACTCTGGTAAATTGCCCCGGGCCACTGCCTATAACTGTTCGAAAACCAGTGGGGCCTCAGCCTGACAATCCTTTGTAAAGTGTGTAGATAATTTCCAACTGGTAAATACTGAAAAGCTGGAACGTATGGAAAAATTCATATGTGAGGAACCTCAGATGGTGAATTTGGGAAAGTGAGCTTCACCGAGGTAAAGCCTGGAAAGTATGGTTATTTGTACCTGTTACTAATTGTGGACACTTTTTCAGGCTGAGCTGAGGCATGTGATAATTTGTTGATTTGGCTTACCTTTAGCTATGGGGTCCAAAGATGCCCCTTCATTCAGGGCCAAAGTTCTCAATTATTAACTAACGCCCTAGGAATAAATTAGAAGTTACAATCCATTTATAAATCTCAGAGTTCAAGGGACTAGAAAGAATGAATATGACCTTAAAGGAAACATTAACTAAATTAAATACAGGGACTGGCCATGGCTACGTAAGCCTCCTGAACTTTGTTCTCCTTTGAGCAATATGTAGCCCTTATGTTAAACGATTTAATCCCTTTGAAATACTTTAGGGTAGAACACCCCCTTTGGTTGCTAAACTTGGGAAGGCTATAATAACATAAATGTCTAACTACAATCTGCAGGCTTTACAACATATTCTTTTATGTACCTATCCTTTGGTAACCAAGGCCCACAGGCCAACTAAGAAAAACTCCACCTGAAGGAGAGGGGTCAAGATGGCGATGGAACAGCAGGGAAACACCATAGCTCTCTCCAACCAAATACAGATTTCAATGATCTGTTTCTCCAAGTGACCCACCAGAAAAAGGGTGATTACTCAGAGAGGAAGTGAAAAAAGAAAAGGGAAAAACTTACACAGACATTAAAGGGGGAAGACCCTTCCCAAATCCTTTGTTGTTGATGGGGCTCCATGCTGAGTAGCTTAAATGGCAGGGCTTCTTACCAGGCTGCTTAAGCGGCCCCAGCTCTGGACCTTCAGAGGACCACACACTCGCAAGCATCCCAAGACTTCCAGAAGACTCCAAAGAGCCACTGCCAACCAAGAGAATACATATAGGAATCTCAGAAGGCAGAGCCAGCCGAAAGACTTCCCTCACCCTCCCTGGCACAGCGCCTCTGCCTGGCTGGTGCAATCAGCTCAACCGAGTCAGGAGCAACAGTAACTGTTAGCAGTGGCGAACGACCCTAGACTCTCAGCATGGCACCTCTGTCCTGCTGATGTAAACAGCCTAGCCTAACCTGGAGCAGCAGTGGCAGCTGGCAGTGGCAGCAAACCACCCAGACTCTGTGCACAATGCCTCTTGGCACTAGCCACAGGAACATCCCAGAGCAGCCCAGGGAGGCAGCGGTGGCTGGGGCGGGGACAATTGCAGTGAACAACTCCAGACCCGTGGCAGTTTGTGCCTCTCCATACTGGCCCGCATCAGCAGCCCAGCCTAGCCCGAGACAGCAGCAGTGGTTAACACCTGACTTGTGCTGTGGTACCTTCCTTGAATAAGTGGCCCAGTTGATCCTGCAGTGGCAGCACCTGGGGCAGTGTCAGCAGCTGCGGTAGCAGCTTTGGCGGCAGCAGCATCGACAGCAGCAGCAGACGACTCTGGACCCTTAGTGGGGTGCAGCACCTCTCCAAACAGGCTAGCACAAGAAGCCCAGTCCAGCCCATGGTGGCAAAGGTGGTGAACAACCCCATACTTGAGGCAGGGTGTGGTACTGAAGAACCCCAGAAAAGCCTCATGAACTTTGATGCCTGGGCTGGCTTTGAACCTGAATACACAGATCTGAGCCTCCTGAGTAGCTATAATTACAGGCATTCACACCAGCAGGGTCTTATTTTTTCCAACCCCCTAACTTTTTCTAAAATAAATAATTTCTTAGTTCATACAAGGAATTTAAGCAAATACAAGAGGATCGACATAATATCCTGTATTCTATCTGACCATAGTGGAATCAAACTAGTTCTCAGTAACAAGGCATAAAGTAGAAAAAACTTAAACACATGGACATTAAACAGCACTCTGTTGAACAATACATGGGTCACAGAAGAAAATAAAGAAGAAATTAAAAAGTTCCTACAATTCAATGACAATGAAGATATATCACAAAGAAACCTATGGGACACAGCGAAAGCAGTCCTGAGGGGCAAATTTATTGTTCTCTGTGTGCACATCAAGAAAACATAGACCAATTAAACAATCTTATGATTTAAATGAAACTGTTAGAGAAACAAGAAAAATTGAACCTAAAGTTGCTAGACAGAAAGAGATAAGCGAAATAAGAGCTGAAATTAATGAGATACTAAGAAAATTATAAATAAAATTAATAAAACAAAGACCTGTTTTTGTTTTTTAAAAAATCAATAAAACTGACGGACCACTGGCAAGAGCAACAAAATAGGAGAGGAGACCCAAATCAATAATATCAGAAATGCCACAGGGAAAATTGCAACAAACATACAAGATATCCAAACATTCATAAAGAAATAATTCCAGACTCTACTCACAAAGGAAGGAAAACCTAGCAGAGACGGATGAATTTTTACAAATATGCATATCGCTATTTCTCCCTTTCCTTTTCAGGCATGCTTCTCCAACATGTATGATGGGGGCAGAAGCTGTTTAAATAAACTTCTTTTCCTGCCTAAATAGCATGTGGTGTTCTCTTCATCAGCTACCTAATGAAACTTACCTATTTAATATACCTTATATATGATGCTCTCTCTCGGATGGGGTTTTAGAGTTGGAAATGTTAGACTTTCCTAACCACCCTCTTTCTGCGAACCAAACTGCCTTGAGATACCACATGAGACTTTTTACCAATACCATTGTTGGCCTTGACATCCACGTCCACACCACTTCTCTACTCTGGTGAGTGAAACTAGTCTCTATGGCTCTCTGTTTCTCAATCTCTTTTCAGATGTGCCACCACACCAAAGAGCTCCTATGGCCTTTAGCCGAAAGGCTGGTCGCTCTGAAGCCAAGGATGCTTGGTTTGGGGGGCTGGACATTTCTCTCTAGAGGGCTCTGGGGGAAGTTGGGACGCCACTTCTGCCTGGTCAGCTCTCCTTCATTCAACAGACTGACTGTCCTACACATTTAATAGGGTGCTGCGAGCCATGCCTAAGCAGAGAAACCCCTCTGAAATGCTTCGTGCACTCCCTGGATAGACGGCACACCTAATATTTTTATGCTGTTGTCAGATTTAGACAATTTTTGCCTCTGCAATGGTACATGGTCGAAGTCTGTTTACTTTCAGGCTCCATTTGCCCTCTGCTATTCACGTCCAACTTTCCATATCTCTCCCTTTTCTACAACTTTTTGGATTGTGCCCTGGGTCCTGGGGACCCCTCTAGTTCCCTACCAAAGGCTGGTCAAACAAGGCTTGATTTTTGTTAAGGCTTTCTTTGCATTTTTTCAGAAATTTGCCAACTTGAGTTTGCCATCTTGGCCACATGGTGGGTTAAGGGATTGGCCCAATCCAACCCGTACCCTTCCACCAAGCTTACTACTCCTCCATTCATCTATTTCTAATGTGCCTTGCTAAGAAGTTGCTCTTTTCATAGACACTGGTAACTGATGCCCAACCATCTGATGTGATTTGTTAGCAGAGATGTCTAAATTTTGTTGTCAGAAATTTTAAGTTTTGAGTTTTGCCTTTTTTGTTTTGTGTTGTGTAGTTTGGTACTGACTACGTGATTCTAAAATATTGGGTATATCTGTGCTAAGATTCTCACGTCTAACGAGTTTTGTCATTGTAGAATATTTGTTCAATTCTTGATAAGGACCAGGTAAGCCCTACTTATTCTATTTGATGTCCTTGTTGCTTTAATTAGAAATAACAAAGGGCTTTTCTGGCAATGATTGCAGTTCAAAGCCAGCCCAGGCCAAAACATCCCTTAGACTCCATCACCCAACTAACCTGCAAAGACAGGCTGGAAGCATTGCTAGAGCCTCTTATCTCTAACCAGCAAACACTGCAAGTGGTACTATAACTCAAAGTGGTAGTGTGCTAGCCTTGAGCAGAAGTGCTCAGGGACAGTGCCCAGGCCTTAAGTACAAACCTCCTTGAATACCAACTGGGACAAACCATTCCAGCAATGAGCAGCTAGACTCGGCTGGTATGGGGATCAAGGGGACATGGAGAGGAGTAAGAGATGATATCACATCAGCAACTTTGTGCCTCCCCTTTCAAAATAAACCAGAGTCATAAGATCAATAGAAGTAAGAAGTCTGACCATCTAATGTTCATTCATGTCTAACTTTCAATTGGACAGGAATTTATATTCTTGCCTTTATCACTTGTCTTCTTCTCTACCTAGTTGCCAGATGTCAGAAATAGCTAGAACATTTCTACCAACATTTTCAGCCCCAAGTCCTTCCTCTTGCCATTTATTTGCTCTCTAGTACATTTTTCAGTCCCTCAATGCCTCATGAGACTTCTCCAGACTTCATCCAAGACTCCAAACTTCATCTAAGGACTCAATGCCCAAGTGACAGCTGTTGCCTGCTTTCTTCGCCCAGAGGGGACCATATCTCAGCCTTTTACCCCTTCTGTTGATGGCCCTTGCAAACAAGAAGTAGCCAGAGAGAATGTTCGTCCTTTTTCATAATAATCAAAAGTCTGGAATATCAGGTCTGAACAGGGACACCTCCTTCCCTCTTGGCTAAGTTTCTGCCCTCCCATCTGACCTTAGGAGGGTCCAAGACCCTGAGGTCACATCCAGTGTGGCCACACCTTTCCCCCACCTAGCCACACCTCTTCCTGTCCCTGGCCTAGATAAGTCCTGGCCCAGAGGTGGGTTGCCTTCCTTCCTTTTCAGCCATGCTTCTCCACCATGCATGGTGGGGGCAGCAATTCAATAAATAAACATCTTTTCCTGCTTGAAAAACAAAAGAAATACAAATTGCCCAAACAGAACCAAGAAGAAATAAATAAATTAAACATGTCAATAACCTGCAATGAGATAGAAGAAGTAACAAGAAATCTTCCAACAGGAAAATGCCAGGACCTAATGGATTCACTACAGAATTCTATATGGCCTTTAAAGAGGAACTAATAACCATACTCCTCAAGATCTTCAGAGAAATAGAAACAGAGAGAGTAATCCTAGACTCATTCTGGGAAGCCAATATCACATTCTTCCCCAAACAAGGCAAAGACCCCCCAAAAAAGAACTACATACCAACCTCTTTGATTAAGACAGATGCAAAGCTCGTCGATAAAATTGTAGCCAACAGAATCAAGAAACATATATAAAAATAACTACATTATGACCAAGTAAGCTTCATCCCAGAGATGCAGAGGTGGTTTAACATGTAAGTCAATAAATGTAATCCATCACATAAACAGATCCAAGGTCAAGAACCATATGATTTTCCCCATTGATGCGGAAAGGCTTTTTGATTAAATTCAGCACCCATTCATGCTAAAAGCTCTGGAAAAAATAGGAATAGAAGGAATATTTCATAAGACAATAGAAGCTTTACATGGCAGATCAAAGGCCAATATTATACTTAATGGGGAAAAACTATAAGCAATTCCCTTAAAAACAGGAACAAAGCAAGGATGCCCACTCTCTCCACACCTCTTCAATATAGTTCTGGAATTCTTAGCCAGAGCAATAAGGCAAGAAAAATACATTAAAAAGATCCACATAAGAGAGGAAGAAGATCAATCCATATAGGAGAGGAAGAAGATCAACTACCTCTTTTTCAGATGGCATTATTTTATAAGTCCACAATCCCTAAAGCTCCATCCCCAAACTCTTAGAGCTTATAAACCAATTTGGCAAAGTAGTAGGATGCAACAAAAATCAGTCACCTTTCTAAACAGCAACAATGTACAAGCAGAAACGGAAATCAAGGAAACAACCCCATTCACATTAACCTCAAAAAAATTATCTAGGAATTAACCTAACCAAAGATGCATAGGGTCTATTCCATGAAAACTATAAAAGCCTAAAGAAAGGAATCTTAGAGGATACCAGGAAATGGAAAGACTTCCCATGTTCCTAGATAGGCAGAATTAATATGGTAAAAATAGCTATACTGCCAAAATTAATAAACACATTCAATGCAATTCCCATTAAAATTCCAATATCCTAGTTTACTGAAATAGAGAAAATAGTCCAGAAAATCATATGGAACATCAAAAGACCTAGCATAGCCAAATCAATTTTAGGCAAAAGAAAGAATACAGGAGGGATCATGAAACAGGACTTCAAGCTCTAATATAGAGCCATAATAACAAAGACACCGTGGTACTGGCACAAAAAGAGACCTGAAAATCAATGAGACAGGTTAGAAGATCCAGAAATATAGCCGCATATGTACAGCCAGTTGATATTTGACAAAGGAACCAAAGACATACAGTGGAAGAAGCATAACCTCTTCAACGACTGGTGTTGGGAAAACTGGCCACATGCAGAAAACTTAAAGTGGACCCTAGTCTTGCAACATGCACTAACATCAACTCAAAATGGATTAAAGACCTTAACATCAACCCTGAAACTCTGAAACTACTGCAGGACCAAGTATGATAGACACTTGAACTTATAAGCACAGGCAGGAACTTCCAGAACAGATTCCCAGGGTCACAACAAATTGGAGAATGACTCGATAAATGGGACTACGTTAAAATAAAAATTTTCTACACAGATAAAAAGTAGCAACTAAGTAGAAAGAAAGCCAAATTATTGGGAAAAATATTTACCAGCAATATATCAGACAAGGGTATAATATCCATTATATATGGTGAACTCAAGAAACTAACCTTTCACTAACCTAACAAACCAATCTTGAAATGGTCAAGGGAGTTAAGAGAGACTTCTCAGAAGAGAAGTAAAGTAACACATGAAGCAAAGTAACACATGAAGAAATGGTCATCATCCCTGACTGTAAAGCAAATGCAAATAAAAACAACTCTGAGATACCACCTTACCCCAGTCAGAATAGCCCACATCCTAAATTCAGCCAATGACAAATGCTGGAAGGGATGTAAAGAAAGAGAAACAATACTGCAGTGCTGGTGGAAATATATACTAGTACAACCACTTTGGAAAGCACTCTGGAGGTACCTCAGAAAGCTAAATATCGACCTGTCCTATTAACTGGCTATACCACTCTTAGACATCTACTCTGAACAAAAGGAACCACTATACAAACACACACACACACACACACACACACACACACACACACACACACACACACACACACACACACATACCCCTTTATGATTATTGAAGCACTGTTCATAATAGCCACGATTTGGAAACAACCCAGATGGGACACTATTGATAAGTGGATCACAAAAATATGGTACCTATATACAATGGAATACTATGCAGCCATTAGAAAGGACAAAATGATGGCATTTGCAGGGAAATAGATGGAACTAGACCAAATTGTTTGAATGAGGTAAGCAAAGAACCTAGAGACAAACGGCACGGGGTCTACCTGATACGTGGATGCTAAAGCCAAAATGCAAGAAGGTATGACAGAGTATACAGGACTCGAGAAACAAAGGACAGCCACTCATTTTGTTGTACCACCATTAATGACTCCATGTTATTGACCATGTAGATGATAGAAATATGCATGCAATGGAAGAAGCCAGGAGGAGGAACGGAATAAGTGGGAAATGGAACAACATACAACAAAGGGGCCCATCAGTTGCACGGGACATAGAAGAAAAATAACTAAGCAACCCAAACACAGTGATGGGAAGGGTGGAATGAGGGGGAAAGATGGAATAGCCCACACTAAGCAAGATGAAAAAATTTAAACATCACCTGAGGTGGGAAAAGTAATTTGCATTGTTGAAGCTCATAGAATTAACAAACTTTAGACCATAATAACGATAATTTGCCTTGTCAAGGTTAAAAAGTGTTTGTGACTTTAAGCATCACAATTCCACAATACTGCAAAATATGTGAAAGATATGTAATCACCTATCTCAAATTTTAAGGGAAAGGTTACGAGGGATGGGTGACAATGTTGTCAGACACCTTGCATTCATGTACTGTTTTGTAGAATGGGAACTTCTCTGTACAACTACTTAAAGATTATAATAATAAAAATTGTTTAAAAATAAATAAACATAAGGATGACAATAAAAATATTCAAATATAAAATAAGAAATTAAATCCAGTTGGAAGGAAAATTTCTTTGGGGGGAGTAATGTAGTTTATTCTATAGCAAGTCTCACTTCAGAAATAAATTCAAAAGCTAGACCTCAAGTAAGTGAAATAAACTAAGAAATAGAGTTTAAAAAAGAAACTCCACCCATTCTTTCTTGCTTGGACAGCTGGTGTAGGTAAAAATGCATCATGCTCCTGAATTGGAACTGAAGTGGCAAGGACCTTACTTGGTGGTGCTAATTTCACTGTCTTCTATTAAATTAGTAGGAAAACAATATTAGATCCATCAGTCTCAAGTGAAACAGGCAATGAACCAATATACAGAGAAGGCTGCAAGATTGCCTGTTGAGAGACACTCAGAGGATCCCTTAAGGATAAGGCTTACTAAGTGTTAATTAGTGCTAACTAGTATGTTTCTATAATTTGCTTGCTTTCTATTAAGTTTACATTTTAAGCCTGTTTGTTTGGAGGAGAGAAGGGATTTTTTAGGATTTGGTAAGTAGGAATCACGTTTTGAATGGACATGAAAACCAGTGGGGGATGTATAAAGCAGTGGGACCCTAATAATAAGCAGGGCCCACTAATCAATGTGTCCACATGTCATGGCCCACTCGAGTGCATGGGGCATGCTGCTGGAGGGGGTAGTATGTTGTCATCACATGACGAGCTGTGAAGAAGTGATTGGGTAATGGGCAGTTTGTGAAGTGATGGTTGAAAACTGTTAGGCAGGAGACACACTGGAGTGATGGAGAGGTTCAACTTATATATAGGCTGCATGGTCAGAGCAATGGAATTGGAGAAAATCAAGGGAAGACCTGGAAGGAAGGAAGTGGTGTTACAGCAGGAAGGGAAAGACCTGGGAGAAGAGGAATTTGTGGGAGAGCAGGAGGGGAAGGATATCAATTGGCCACCAGGCCAGAGAAGTGTAGGCCTGTGGATAGTGGAGAGTCCTAAAGAGAAGACGGAAGTGATGAAAGGGAAAAAGGGAAATGAAGGAAAGGTCTATAAAGAAGGAGAGAGTAAGGGAAAAGGGAAAGCCTTACCTTTTGAAGTTTGGAGCTTTAGAGATGATAATTTGGGGGGTTGGTGGTTTGCAGACCAATTAACTCTGTGTGGGACTGCCCATTGGAGTTCTGAGATTTGGTGGTTGGGGCTGGCTTGTCACTGACTGCGCAGCCCAGGACAAGGTAAACGCATGCCCATTTCTAGTGTAAATAAAGTTATTTTCAATATGCCTCATTGGATTTTCTTGTGCTTTATGCATCATAAGTAAATGAGTTAAAAAGTTAATCATCTCAAAGGCCATAAATTTTGTAAATGGTTATGTCATAATAGGTTTACAAAACCCAAGGAACACTGATATCACAAGGGCAATATGGTGTCACAATATCAAGTCATAATAATATTTTGATGTCATAATTAGTTGATGATGCCATAACAGTCATGAGGTCACAGTAGGTTTATGATGTCACAATGACATACTGGACTTCAATTTTCATTAACTCCCAATTAGAATATGAATTCAGAATGGGATTGTGAGATATACAAAGTCATGCATTGGCCGAAACATGATGAACTCCCACCAGGAATGTGATGTCAAAATGTGACACAATGCTCATGATATCTGACAGAGTGATGTCAAAATTTTCATATCAGAGTGCATTTCTAATATCACATGTCACACCTGAAATATGAAGTCAAAAACATTATGAGATCACAAAGGGCCTATGTATCACAAGGACATCATGTCAAAGTTATGAGGAGAGGACTAGTCAATGATGTCACACTGGTGATCCTTTCTCCAATGTTTTGTAATATTACAATGGTATAACTGATTTCAATTTTTAGACCACAATGATTATATGGGAGAACAACTGAACTTTGATATCACAAAGGCCATATGCTTTTTCAAAGGTGCTAAGAAGTCATAACGGATTGAAATGTCACAATGTGACTGTGATGTCACAATGGAAATGTGATGATGCAATAGGTTTGTGTTATGGTGGTAATGAGGTCACCCATGGAATAGTGATGTCACTACGAGTTTGTAATATTACAATCATGTCAGATTTAAATTGCTACTAGTTTACAATGAGGATAAGACTTCAAGGAAGGAGCTAGAAGTCCTAAAACCCATGACTTTTCTAACATATGAAGTCATAATAGGTTTGTGAAAACAGAATGGCACAGTGATATCACAATGTCAGTGTGATGTCACAACATTATGTCATACTAATGTGTAAGGGAGTTCAGAGGAAGATGGCGGAGGAGAAACTGGAAGCTAAACAAGCTCTCACATAGAAAGCAGTTTTAGTGTTCAAGTGAACAAGCATAGGCTAGAGAATCACACCAAGTGTTCCATCTCAGTACAGAGAGTTTGGCCAGAAAGGGAAAATCCAGGCATGGAGACAGATCTGAGCACTTGCCAGTTGCTGTGGCTACAGCAGATGTGGTGGCAGCGACAGAAGCTGTAGCCACCAAACCTACAATGGAGAGATTCCAGGACAAAGTTGCCAGACACAGCAGACAAATGGATTTTACTCAACACCAAAGAACTGACAAGGAGCAGATATCTTCATCCTGCAGATTGCAGACTAAAGATGACCCAACACTCTGGTGTGAGTAGAACCCTGACATCCACACTACTTCTCAGGGAGCAGAGGAGCAAAGGCCGCCCCTCCCCGCCACAAACACGGGAAATCGCTATCTTTGATACTTACAAAGGCCCAACTGAGCAGCTAGCTTAAACTCAGGCCATGGAAGAAAACAAAAGAGTTATTTTGCAGGTCAGAGGAAATAGAAGTGACCTTCCAGGCTCAGTTCCACCCAGGGGAACGTCACCCTGCACAGGGAGAAAAGATCCGCCCCCGGAAGAGTGACTTTCTTCACTTGGTAAACAGAGCCAGAGCCTGCCCCTCCTTACAGAAGCCTAGACAATCAATTGAAATTCAGTAAACATAAACCCTGAGAATGGCTTTAAGCTTGGCTCTGTGAGTGTTTCAGGGAAAAGCTACTGCTTGCTGAAAAGCCTCAACACTACCCAGAACCTAGCCTCATCACAGCATCTCCAAACTAGAGGAAATAGCTATCTCCCTCTTTTGTGATACTCCAAGCAGTTCTCCCTCTCACTGAACTAGTCTGAGAGGAGGATCACAAAATCTTGGGTAACACATAGAATTTTCTGCCTGCCCAAACAAACTGACTTAAGAAACCAATCAAGCCATAGGAAAACCAAACACCACAAGCAGACTAGAGATTCCACCAAGAGACTGGTTATGGACACAAGGGATACACAAGGGATTCCCACCCCCCCAAAAAAAACCCAAAAAAATCAAAGAACTCTTTTGAAACTTTTTTATAATTTTAAATTTTTAAAGTGTTTTCTGTAAATCTTCCTTTTCTCATAACTTTTATTTGTGGTACGTGTGTGTGTGTGTGTGTGTGTGTGTGTGTGTGTGTGTGTGTGTGTGTGTTTAAACTCTTTTGATCTTTTGGTTCTTTTTATTGTTTTCATATTTTTACTTTCTTATTTTTGCATGACTTAAATGGTGTTCTGCTCATCCCCAGATATATACCTGTTGTCAATTATTAGACCTTTTTCCCCATTGCGTACATACTTAATACAGTAATTTATCACTCAATTCACAACCTCTTAGGCTTAACTTTTTAATAGCACTATTTTCTCTTTATATCTATATAATTTTCAAGTAACTAATTTTAAAAATTTTTATTTTTTAGTTTTCATGTTTCCTTTCTAACCCTCCCCTCCTTCCATCCTATCCTTTTCTTATATCAATATCATTTCTTTACACTTACATATTTTAAGTGTTTCACTTCTTAAATTTAATTTTTTGGTATTCCATTTGTTCTTTTTTTTTAATCTCTCTCCTAATATTCTGTCCAATCCATTTCCCTCTCAGAGATTAGGACTTGGTTAAATTTCTCTCCCTTTACCTCTCCACATCCCTTTAGTCCTATTTTTCCCCACATTTCTCCCTAAAGCCTATAATTTCTGATATTCCATATCCATCTTTGCTGTTCTTAACT
>NW_024871931.1:0-26357 GCF_019054845.1 Dipodomys spectabilis
TTTTTATTTTAATCATTTTAAGAATACAGCATAGTTGTAGTAAGTACATTTACAATATTGTATAAGATCAGTGTTCACACTTTTCATCCTCCAAGATTCAAATTGTATATTCAGTAAAACAATTTTCCGCTCTCCTCTTCTTCAAGATATGCATCAAGTACGATTTTACTTCCTGTCTCTATCAATTTGACTGTTCTATATAACTGATATAAGTAGAAACATGTAATATTAGATCTTTTTATGACTGGCTTATTTCACTTAGCAAAGTGTCCCAAAGATTCATGCTTAATATAGCAGTTGTCAAAACATAATTCTATTTAAAGTTGAAATAATATACTTCTGTGGGTATAAACCACATTTGCCTTAGCTATTCATTAGTTGATGGCCACTTGGATTGCCTCCAGGTTTTGAGTATTGTACAAAATGAATATGAGAGTACAAGGATCTCTTCCAGACCTTGCTTTTAGATCTTTAGAGTATATACCCAGAAATGGAGTAATTGGATCATATGAAAATTCTCTTTTCTTCTTTTTTTATTTTCTGTCATGGGGCTTGAACTCAGGTCAGGGCCACTGTCTCTGAACTTTTCCTCAAGGCTAGTGGTTTACCACTTTAAACCACAGATCCACTTCCCATTTTCTGCCCAGGCTGGCTTTGAACCACTATCCTTTTATTTCAGCCCCTGTCCTGAGTGGTTAAGATGACAAGTATGAATAATCCTGTTTTAAATTGTTTGAAGAGATGCTCTACTGGTTCCCATAGAGGGGTTCCAATTTTACCACACTTTTGTCAACATTGTTCTTTTCTTTTCTTGTAGTTATCCTGCCTAATTCATATGAAGCGGTAATTTTCTTCATTATTTTGACTAACACTTTCTGGTGATTAGTGATGTTAAACACCTTCTTCATGGGCTGGTTAACACTTTGACTTTATACCGTTCTGTGTTGTTTCATGGACACGGTTGATTGCATCCTTTCTTGCCTCCTGATTTGTGTTTTCCCACAATGAATGACCCTACTCGGATGTCAGTTTCCAGTACGTCTTCTGGTCCTGTATCTACAAACCATCATGTTGATTTGTACCCCTGTTATTGTAACAGTGAACTAAAGATACAAAATTATGCTCTGGTCACCTATCTACTTCCACTTTTAGATCTCTCTCCCTCAGCTTTTAGTAATGGCTTTGGGGCATATCCAAAACTTACTTGGTCCTTAAATCCTGTAGAAACTTAAAGCCCCTATATTTAGTTAGTTCTAATGGAAATATGTGACATCCAATTTCCCATTTTTTCCTTTTTGTACGTTTTTGATTGTAAAAATACTGTACAGGTGTTACAGTTACATGAATAAGGTAATGAGTACATTACCTATCGAGCACTGGTGCCTCTTCCAGGAAAATAAGGTGAAAATTGAGAGCTTTGTAATATAAAAGCACACCAAAACTCTAGATATATATTTTTCTTCATATGAGTATTTAGAATTGTGTGAAGCTAGAGATATAACCTACTTGCAAGTTAATAATGAACTTGTCACATTTTCGTGTATGCTAGAAGATTTATGATACTCTTGAGTTAGAGGCAAAAAGGAGTTAATTTGTACGACAATAGTGAAAGCCAGTCAGATATGTGTGGGTATGTGTGTGTATTTATATATTTGAAGTGAATCTTCCAGGCCTCAGTGACATGGAGTGAAGCAAAGATAGCCATGTGAAACCTATACAAACAATAGGTTCTGACTTTGAGCAACTACAATCTATATAATGAGACATAGGCATACATGAACTTTACTCTGGAGGATGACAATAGCTTAGAAATAGCTTATGAAAATATTCTTGCAAATATACTATAGAATATAGAGCAGCTAGTGTTCACTTGAAGGTATGCAAATACATGAGACTGCCATGAAATTATTCTTTTTCTTTTGTTTCTTGAAGGTTCCTAGCTACCAAGACAGATACATATTTCTCCTAATACGTACATAGCTCTCCTTAAAAGTGAGGCTTGACAATTTGTCGAGAATACTTATTCTTTTTCTAGCTCTAAGCCTTAAGATGAAATAGGGATTTCAATCCTATCTAGAGTACAATTCAACAAAAGAAATAGATGGAGTTCAAATTTTACACACCTAGAAGTTTTTCTTTTAGAGACATTTCTTAATGCAGGTGTGGAAGAAATTAAGGAAAAAATAGGTCCACGAATATATTTTAAGAAGATAGTCTATGTATTTTAACAGTATTAAAGGATTACATTTCTGTTTTTTAGTGTGTAAATATCTATAGTATGTGCAAAGAACCAAAGTTCATTCCAGGGCCTATCATGGAATAGAATGTAGCAAATTTTGTATATATTTTTTGTATATTTATAGAATTCGCCTGTCTCACTTCTCTCCCATTTTCATAAACAGAGCACCTCTTTGACATAATGAAAAACAAACATTATATTTCTACCTCCTACAGGATTCTACACACTTTGCTGTCTGCTAAATATAGAAAAGATTCATGCACAATCCTCATCTTCAAGGAACAATTTTCAGTAACCCAAGTAGCTTATGTATATCTCCTACCCCTTTCTTCCCAGCTGTCAAACTAGGTGAGTGATGACTGAATTCTATAAAAAATAAAAGAGGCATGCAGTTAGTATCCAATAGAATCTTCTTCACTTGGATATATATTATCACCATCTTTGTGAGAACTTCAGCTTCCTTATTTGAAAACTGCACTGTCCAGTTAAAAGAGTAGATGAATCTCATTATTTAAAATTCCATTTAACTGAAATTGGAAGGATTAATTTCTCACACACTATTAACGTTTGAGATTCTGTAGCCACATATTGCCAGTGGCTAGTCTGTTAGACAACGCATATATAGAATATTTCCATTATCAAAGATGTTTCTGTTAAAACTGTTTTAGAGTGTGTTTCTGCTTGTTAAGAAATAGTCCATCTTCCTAAACTACATATGCTCCATAGCTCGTACTCAGACTGAAGATCAGACCAGAAATTCTAGAAACCCATCAAGTTAAGATATAGATATAAATTGTTCTACATAGGCACATTTATTTGTGAGGAGGAAGAGGATCAAACAGTCAACGTCAGCAGAATCAAGTCTCTCAACTCTAGGAATGAATAGATGAAAAATTTAGCAATTATTTGCAGCATTGCTTCTGTGATTGGAATTGGCTGTGGTATTCTCAATGGTGATTTTGTTGGAAAGTATAAATGTGTAATTATCACGTTAGCTCACAGAAGAATTAGGGTCTGTGCTTGTAAATGTCATTTGGTATTTACACATGACATTTTAATTTTGCCTAGTATCAGTACACCACAAATATCTTTATATGGTTTCTGAGGGTTTTTTTTTTTTACATTTTTTATTGCGAACATACCGTACAGAGGTTTTACAATTACATGAGCAAGGTAATGAGTTCATTTCTTATCAAGCACTGTTGCCTCCTCCTTTGTTTCCCCTTATGATCCCTTTTCATCTCCGCCTTCCCCACCCCTATGCCTCCCCTTGCGCCAAAGTTGTAAAGGTCGTTTTTCGACATGACGTCTTGTACATCTCATTGTTGCAATGAGTCCACTTGTAAACCTAATAAACAATTTTTTCCCTTCCCCTCCACATACTATACCAACATCAAATACAGAGAAACAGGTATTGTACCAGGGGAGGGGACATACAAAGCAACAAAGGAATCATCTTAATTATGTTAGAAACAATAATAAGAAAGAAAAAGCATTTGAGTACTTATCTTGGATTCATTTCACCTAACATCAACTTATCTGACCATTTCTGCTTGTCTGAGACATGTACTAGTTATTGCAAATAAGGGAAACCATGGGACCTATGTTTCTTTGGGCCTGGCTTACTTTACTTAATATAATTTTTTTCCAATTCTTTCCATTTCCTAACAAATGGGACAATGTCATTCAATCAACTCCAAATTTATCAAAGACCCTGGAGTCAAAGCAGACACCCTGAAAACATTGCAGGACGTAATAGGAAATACCCTTGGTCTGAGTTGTTTTTTTCATTAATTTTGATTCTTCTTACAGCAGGCATTTTAAAAATTAGTGGAAAACTTAAGACTTTCTTGTGTTTTATATTCCCATTATTACTCAGTAAGCTTAATAAAAAAATAGAATCCATGAACTGTGTATCTCCCACCACCCTTTTGTTAATTACTGGAGCTAAGAGAACTGGCTCCCCAGAATCTGACCTTCAGAATTCAAGAATGAGGTGGGAATAAGACAAGGAAAGAGAGACATAGTAATTTGCTGTCACAATGAACACCTGTTCTCAATCTTTTTGATTCCCACAGTGAGCTTTTATTTGTGCTTTTTTATTAGCATGACAAAGATAACTGACTTTCCCAGATTTAGAGTTGGAAACTTGTGGGACACATTCCTTTATTATGTAATCTTTCTTAAAATTGTGTATCATTACTTTGGCTCTTGGTGCCTTTTCCATCCTTGTTGCAAGTATGTATTTCTACAAATGGAGACTTTGGTTCATCATCATGATTAAATTAGGATTTGGGAGATTGTGTGATTTGCTACAGAAGTAAGGTATTATGATTAGCACCCTTTGGTCCAGGTTTCATTTCTTTGTGGAATTTTTACTGGGGTCCTCACTCATGGACTCATGTGTAAGTAATTCTTCCAATATTCCAGTATAATCCAGTAGAGTTGGACAATGCATTAGAAATTTAAAACATGCCTATAATTCTTTTAAAATATACTTTTAAATATAATATCATAAATAAAAGCTTTGTTTTGTTTTTTGTAATTTTAATATTATTGTCAAGGTTATGCACAGATGGGTTACACTTACATAAGTAAAGCAGTTATAACATTTCTTGTGTAACTTGTTACACCCTCCCTCATTTTCTTCCTCTTTCCCTGGCTTTCTTAATCCCACCGCCCAAGTTGTACAGATCATTTCCAACATATTGTCACTTTTAATTTCCATTAAGTAAATTTTTGTGCTGTTCCCATCCTGGATCTCCACAATGTGAACACTGGAACATCATGGTTATACTCCTCTGCCTTGCATATATGCATATATTTATATTTATATATTTGCCTACAATTTGGGTTCATATATCTGTTTGATTATTCATTTGTTTATTGCCAAAACTGGAGTTTGAATTCAGGGCCTGAACATTGTTCTCTGTGTTTTTTCCACCTCAGTGCTAGCCACAGTTCCACTTCTGGCATTTTGGTAGTTGAATGGACTTTCTCTGGGAGCTGGCTTTGAACCATGATCCTCAATCTCACCCTTGTGATAAGGTAGGATTACAGGTGTGAGCCTACTTTATACTTTGACTTTTCATCTCATTGTATCATGCATATATTTCCTACCCAATAACATCCTTAGAAATTTCATACTGTTCTAAGAGCATCACTTATAATGATTACATGAGAGTCCAGTGTTTATAAATTCCATAATTAATTCAACTGTTTTTATTACTGAAAATCTTTGTTGTCTCCAAAATATTATATGTATCATCAAAGTTCTTTTGGATTTTTCACTCTAGTATTCATTTTTTATAGAAAATATCTGCGAGTTAGAAAGAACCAAATACAAACTTTCTTCTTACATAATGATCCATCTTAACTTGGCTCATCTAAAACAGTAAGTTACTCCTCCCTGTGAATTTGTTCTTTTTCCCAGCATGTAGTTCCAATTTTGTAACTTTTACCCACCTTACCCACTATAAACTTTGTCTGAAATGACTCTTGCTATCATCCAGTTTTTGTAAAAACCTTTTCCATGGTATTTCATTAATAGGAAGCCATATTTAAATAATAGCAACTTAATGTCATCATTTCCACGGGTATCTGCATTTCAGCCTGGAACAGGATCTTATTTTAATGGAAGAATCAGAGCATCATTTGGAAGGCAGAGATTACCCTTATGAACAAATTTGATTTTTCATTGCTTATTTTTGTTTTGGAATTTGAAGGCTAAAGATTACCAACTCATATATCCTCTGTTGTCACTGTATTTGATTCCAGTTCCCTGCATCTTGTATATACATTTTTCTAATTTGGGGAGGGAAAGGATAACAAAATGCTGAAACAAGGATAGTGGTTGACCAATTGTAACAATGAGATGTACAATACAATACACTATGTTGAAAATGAACTTCACAATTTTGGGATACAGAGAAGGAAGAGTTAGGGAAGTAAGGAGAGAGAGGAATGTAGGAGGAAAACAAAGGGTGGAGTAACAATGCTCAATGGGAAATGTACTCATTACCTTACTCATGTAACTGTAACCCCTCTATACAATATTTTACAATAAAAATATTTTTAAAAGATTACCAGCTCATACTCCCACAGTTTACTTGCTATACACCTTAAATGCTTCATATGGCTGAAAAGGGGAAACCAAAAAGACAGCAACTTTCAATATAGATTGTCTATTTTTGCAATACCAAGATGCCAAATGCAGTGCCAAGTTCACAGGAACCCAGAGTACATTCATTAAGCTCTAGAATTCTCAGTTGTTTGCTTTGGCTAGAAATCTCTTAATTTTATTATACACAATATGCAGAAATGTCCTGAAAATTATTATTGCAGAAAAACCTTTCCTACAAAATCAGGAAAATTTGACCAAGTCAAAAAGAGTAAAATAACACAAGAAGAATTCTATTCCTGTTTACATAAAAGCTAGGATTCAACATGGGTCTATTAATAGTCTGAAGAAGACAAACAATTATTTAAGTGAGTTGTTATTATAAATGTAATGATATATGAACTCTGCCTGGGGAGTTGAAAAGAATCCTTCCTGCACAGTGTCTTGATACATAGGAAGGGAGAAAACAAATATTCTGTAAAATGATGAAAAACTTAGGAAGTTCAGTATTCTCCAAATATTATGACCAAGGAATGTAAGGTATCAGGAACAAGGTGAGTTGGAGAGTGAAATTGGAGAGATGGAAATGGCCATATAGCTTGGTGTTATGGCACTTTCTTAATATGCACAGGGCCCAGGGTTCAATCCCCAGCAATGAAAATGAAGGAAGGAAGAGACCAAGAAAAATTTGTGAGGTAGGCCTGGCATCATCATAGAAGTTTTATTCTCTTCCTCTTTTATTTTATTTTTTGGTTGGTCATGGGGTTGAACTCTGGGCTTGGGGGCTTTCCATGTGCTCTTCAGCTCAAGGCGAGGGCTCTACCACTTCAGCCACAATGCCACTTCCGTTTTCTAGTGGTTTATTGGAGATAAGAATCTCATGAACTTTCCTGGTTGGGCTGGCTTTGAACGATTACATGCTTGAGCCACTGGTGCCTGTCTACAAGTTTTATTCTCTAGCCCAGGATTTCATACTCTTAATTTCACATTATTACTGCATGGGAGATTTTAAAAGTACCGTTGCTCAATTCTCAGCTGTTTTATCTGAGTGGGAACAGATATATCAACTTCAGCTTATATGACATGGGGGCACCAGTAAAGCACCCAGGATAAAGATATCATGGTAGCATATAAGAGTGTAGAACTTGAAAAGTTTTCTGTGAGCAGAAAAATAAGTGCACATAGTATGTTAGCCTAAGTATGATTATAGATCAGTCTGAGTTTAAATGAACCAATATACCAGTTTTGTAACCTCTTTTTAAAAATCAGTTTCCTATTTTGGACATGGAAGCTCATGAGACTACAGTGCAAGAGTGTTCATAAAGTGTTTTCAGGGTATGCATTTTAAAATTTATTATAACTACCATTAGTTGATTTGTTTATATAGTGTAAATTTGAACTAGGTGCTGATGAGCAAAGCGGAAGACGATGAAGTGTCCTGTCTTAGGTCTCTCAGGTACTTGATGTCATTCCTTACACTCCAAAATTGGTGAAGTTAGAATTGGACAAAAGGGCACTTTTAAACGTTTCTGTATGGAGCTTTAGCATTTTTCAATATCAGAAGGACTCTGGAAAGATGGAAAAATAAAATAGAGAAAGTGGCGCTGGGAAGGTGTCTCAGTGGTAGAGTGATTGCCTTGCAAGCATGAGGCCCTGGGTTCAATTCCTCAGCACCACATAATCAGAAAAAGCCGGATTTGGGGCCTAGACTTAAGTGGTAGAGCGTTGGTCTACAGCTGAAGAACTGGGGGACAGTGCCCTGGCCCAGATTTGAGGCCGCACAACCAAAAGAAAGAAAGGAAGAAAGAAAGAAAGAAAGAAAGAAAGAAAGAAAGAAAGAAAGAAAGAAAGAAAGAAAGAAAGAAAGAAAGAAAGAGAAGAGAAGAGAAGGAAGAAAGAAGAAGAAAAAGAAACCACAACAGTCCTTTTCAGCTGGTTTACTGTCAGTCCTTTTGATGTATGGTGACAAATTACCAGACACTGAATTGCTTATAAACAACAAATTTATTTCTCCATTCTGGAGCCTGTAGGTCCAAGATTACAATGCTAGCATAGTCAGGATTTTTTTATTTCTGAGTGAGGCCCTGTTTTAAAGTTCAGGGGTGAAATTTATTTGGTGTTGTTTATTTAAACCCAATTCATGAAGTTTTGCTTGCATGACTTAATTACTATCCATGTACACACAAAGGCCCATTTCTACAACATTACATTTGAGATAGAATTTCGATATGTGAAACTGGATGAAGAGAGTAAATAAATGTATTGTACATATACATTCTTTTCTTTTCCTATAAGATTGTGGATCTAAGAACAGTAAGATCCAGACATTGAATGTTCTCAAAGCTGAATCTTAGCCATTCTATGATTCTGGAGTTTTATATTGATCTGGATTATTTAATTCTCTCCCTTCACTACAAGTTTATTTGGAGAATACATATGATAATTACACTAAGTGAGAAGTTTAGAGAATTATTTCATATTGTTTACTTTTAATTTTTTGGTAAATACTTGGATTCAAATTCAGAGCCTGGCATTTGCCAAGCAGGCACCATACCACTTGATTCATGCCACATCCAGCAATTTTTGCTTCGATTATTTTTGAGATAGAACCTTGCATTTGTTTATTCCTAGGATACCTGGATAGTGAACTTCCTAGTTGTATGTCCAACATAGGTAGGATGACAGCCACACATTGTCACACCCAGCTTTTATTGTTTGAGAAGAAGGTCTCTTGTGTGTCTTCCAGCTTGACCTTGAACAGTGACTATCCATATTTCCATTTTCAAAGTAGCTAGGATAATAGGTATAAACCACCTCATTTGGTTTGTCTCATTTATGTTTATGAAAGTTCTGAAAGTATGAGAAAATTCTCAAAAAGTTTACTAACCATACCCAGATTCTAGGTGATACACTTATATTTATTCTGTCACAAACACAATTTGTGATATTGCACATCAAGTATACAAATATGTATTGCTAATGCCAATTTAAAGAGTTGTGATGATCTAATTTCTATGTGTGGATTTGTTTCCTGGCAAAACATCCTGAGTACATAGGCCAAAAATGTGATAGTCCTACAAGCAAAAATTACTTCTAGTATGATCAACAGTTTGCAAATAAGGGTTCCATGCCTGCAGAGGAGACAGGTCACAGGACAATTCCCTGCTGTGACCCTATAATAAATCTGCACTTTTCAAAATAGCAGAGTGGTGAATTTTGTCAAAATTATTATACGGGAACTTTCTTGACCTGATAAAGAGTACTGCATTAGAATGAAAATATTCCCAGTTCTTCTGAAGTCAGGAAAAGATGTCATCCATTTGTATTCAAACACATAGCAAGCATTTTTGCTAATATAATGAAGAAAAATATAAAGTTCTTCACAAATAGCTTTTATTTATATATATAAAGGACTCTTAAACACACGGATAAGACAATAAATAACCCAATTAAGAAGATACAGAGAGAAGGCAAATAAGCACATCCAAAACCCATACATTACAAGAATGTTATAGAAATTCTTCTCAAATGTGTTCAGATAATGTTTTCTGGAATGTAAGGAATGTAAATAATTTCACCATCTTGATTCTTCCAATAATAATTTTCAAAAATGCATAAAGAACTTCAGAATTCATGGAATTTTTATTTCATGTTCTGTGCAGAAAACTTTACAAAAGGCATATTCTTTATTTCTTGAAAACACCAATATTTTTACCTGTATTCATCTGTGTAAATGACTTCACAAAACTTTTAAGGCAATTGAAGAAGGAAATTGTAGCCAAACAATGCATAGACAATATCTTGAAAATTGTATCATAATCTTTTTCCTTTTTCTTGTCTCTTTTTTTTTTTCAGGAGAAGGGATTGAACTCAGGGTCTCAAACTTCCTGGATAATTGCTCTTGATCCTTACACCTAGCACTTTGTTGAGCTTTAGATTTCTTTTCAGATAGTTTCTTATTAACTGCCTAGACTGGCCTCAAACCATTATCCTCCTACTTTTGCCTCTTATAAACATGTGGCACCAGTTTGTTTTAAATATTGAAGTATCTGTATCACATTTTTACCATACAAACAGCAAACCTCCTATACTTTCCACTGTCTAGCTCTTAAGTAGTTAGAATTGTAGGCATGTACCACTATATCAAGCTGAATTTTTCTAAAAAGAAATCTTTAGCAGCTCTGATAACAAAGAAATATTCACTAACTTCTCTTTAGTCTCCAATTGTCTACCTCTGTAACTTCTTTCTCATTTTTCTCCTCACTGAAGACAGTAAGTTTGTGATAAGTTCAGTTTTGTTAATGCTTTCAAAATATTCCTTTTTAGTCTACATTCTTCATGCCTCATGTTCCATATCATAGTGATTTTCCTTACCAAAAATATTTGTCTCAGCCTGGAGAGGTGACTGATGCCTACATCCCTAGGTACTCTGGAGGCTGAGATGCAAAGATTGTAGTTGGAAGCCAGCCAAATATTTTCTATCTAAAAGGAAACTGGGTGCATCCTAGTAACATAAAAATCATTATCTCATATTTGTTATAATAACATCTTACAAATTTAAGGTTATTCTTTTGATAACTTTAATGGAAACAAGAAATACACATGAATTTCTCTCAGGAAATCCAAGTCATTCATTAAAACCCTAACTTGTTTCGGGAAAGAGATAAAATCTCGTTCAGAGAACATAACTAGGTGCCATTGTTACATTCTCCTTTCTGTCACTATCAAAGATGCTTCAGAGGAAACAGACCTAAACAGATATGAGTCCAGGAACATATTGTAAATGCCAGCATTGAATGATCTCTCTATGGTAAGAAAGACAATCCACAAATTTTCACGCACCTAAACAACCCATCATGTTGCTTTTCTCTGAGCCTGGATGAGTTTTCTTATTTGTCCTTCTGTGGCACTGAAGGTGTGTATCTTTTTCTATATTCGGTCTATATGGAGTTCTATTTCCTCTTGCAAACATTCTGAGAAGCTCTTCCCAGGCCACAAGAAGTACAGATAAATTATTCATCCCATATTCTCCCCTCACTGCTCTCCTGTCCTGAAAAACTGTTTACTGAAAAAAAATGGAACAATGATTGCACAATGATATAAACCTGAGTGAGCATTATCACACTAGTCATAACACCAGAGAAGAACAAGGCTGTTTTCTCATAAGATCGAAATATGCTAGTTTTATATGCATGTTTTATGCGTTCAAAATACAATTAAGTAATTCACTATCCTGGAAATGATTGGCCAGACCTAAGAGTTAAGTGTCTTAAAAGCTAAAGACAAGGTTTTTGTGAGTTTTATCCAAAGGGAGGGAAGAAAGTTAAAATCCATAGTTTATTTTGTAGAATCAAAGTGGTAATACAAAATGAGAATCACAAAAAAATCTCTGCCCAGTCTAGATCTCCGGTGCTGCCCTCAGCATGGTACTTTCTGTCTTTTCTGGCCGTGGTTAGGTCCTCCTGCCCAGTGGATCAGTTGTTTTCAAGGCATCTTGGTCCTGAATTGGGACTTGGATTACCCAGTGGTGGTTGGGACCTGGCCAAGGACACGACACAGACCACTTCCATGGAATGACTTCTTTGCCCGGTATGTAAGTAGGATTACAAGTGGAATTTCTCTGAACTTGACTCCAGAAGGCAATCACTGAACCAAAAGTCAAGGCCAAACAAACTTCTTCTCCCCTCCTCCATTCCTCCCTTCCTCCCTCCTTGGGAAAGAGCAAAATAATTTTGCAGGTTTTGGTACACACACAAATCACCCACCATCTCCCCTGGTAAACTAGGTTGCAAGTGACTAAGTCATGTAATTCCATTATGCCACACTCATTATTCTGGACAACATCTTCAGGTTGTTTGGTGCTTTCTTTTTTTTTTTCTTTTTGTTGGTTGTTGGGTTGAATTTCAGCTCGAGCCAAGCTCTCTACCACTTGAGCCACAGTGCCACTCCCTGTTTTCTCGTGGTTAGTTGGAGATCAGTATCTGACAGACTTTGCTGCTAGGGCTTGCTTTGACTCATGAATTAATTTTTTAAGTTTTTTACTGTAAAAATGCTGTACATAGGGGTTACATTTACATGAACAAGGCAATGAGTGCTTTTCCTATTGAGCATTGTTGCCTCCTCCTTTGTTTTCCCCCTACCACTCCTTCCCTCCCACCTCTATAACTAAACCCCTCCCCCGCTGAAGTTGTAAAGTTCATTTTCTTTAAAAAAAATGTATGTCTATACATATATATATATACGAATATATATATATATATATGTATATATATATATATACATATAATAAAAATGTTGTAGAGAGGGGTTACAGGTACGTAAGTACGGTAATGAGTACATTTCATAGCAAGCATTTAACTCTTCCTTTGTTTTGCCTCTACCATCACTTCCCTCCCCCCTCCCAAACACCTCCTGACCTCCCCACCCTGCATTGTAAAGTTCGTTTTTTAACATAGTGTCCTGTACATCTTGTCATTACAATGGATCAGCCTGCATCCTCATTTAAACGTTCCCCAATATACTTGCCACTCCCCAAATTACAAAAATGTATGTACAAGTGCAGAACACGAGTATCAGATCCAGTGAAAACAGGAGTTACACGGGCGGGGAAAAACATACAGAAGAAACAAAAGATTCACATAGTGCATTTTAAGTACATTATAAAACACTAGCAATATAGAAAAAACCACTGTGTCCCTGTCTTGGGGTACATTTTCCTTCCTATTATCTCATGTGTTCGTGTGTACATAGCCTTTGAACTTCTCTGCTTGTTCTAAACCTGTGCTAGTAATTGCAAACAAGGGAAACCATGGAAACTATGTTTCTTTGGGCCTGGCTTACTTCAGTTAATATAATTTTTTCCAAGTCTTTCCAATTCCTAACAAATGAGGCAATGTCCTTCTTTCTGATGGAGGCATAGAATTTCATTGTATATATTTATAACACATTTTCTTGATCCATTCATATACTGAGGGGCATTTGGGTTGGTTCCCTATCTTAGCTATGGTAAATAATGCTGTGATAAACATGATTGTGCTGGTAGCTTTGGTATTACCCTGTTTGCGATTATTTTGCTAAAATCCCAAAAGTGGGATTGCTGGGCCATAATGGAGCTCTATGTGGAGTATTTTTTTTTTTTTTTGTCGGTTGTGAGGCTTGAACTCTTGGCCTTGGCTCTGTCCCTCAACTCTTCAGCTCAAGGTGAGCGCTCTACCACTTGAACTACAGCTCCACTTCCAGTTTTCTAGTGGTTTATTGGAGATAGGATTCTCATGGTCTTTCCTGCACGGGCTGGCTTTGAACCACAATCCTCAGATCTCAGCCTCAGTAGGTAGGATTACAGGCGTGAGCCACCAGCGCCGTGCAATGTGGAGTCTTTTGAGGAACCTCTATACTGCTTTCCAGCGTGGTTCAACAAGTTTATACTCCCACCAACAATGCAGTATGGTTCTCTTCTAGCCACATGGCCTCCAGCATCTGTTACTAAATTTCCTGATTATAGCCATTCTAACTGGGATGAAGTGGAATCTCAGTGTTATCTATATTTGTATTACTTTTATGGCTAGAGGAGCTAAGCATTACATCATGTGTCTATTGGCTATTCTTATTTCCTTTTCAGAGTAGTCTCTCTTTAAGTATTTAGCCCATTTGTTAATTGGGCAGTTGTTTGAGGATTTGTTTTTAGGAGATTTAGTTTTTTGAGTTCTAAGTATATTTTAGACATGAGACCCTTGTCCATTGTTTGGCTAGTGAAGATTTTCCCCCCAGTCCGTGGGATTTCTGTTGATCTTGCGAGCCATGTCTTTTGCCTTGCAGAAGCTCTGCAGTTTCATGCAATACCATTTGCCTAACTTTTCTTTGATTTTTTGTGCTTCTGGGTCTCTATTAAGAAAATTTTGGCTTGTGCCAAAGAACCCTAGAGTTTCTCCTATTCCTTCCTGTCATGTTTTCATGGACTCTGCTTTTCTTTAGAGGTCTTTGATCCATTTGGAGTTGATTCTGGTGCAGGGTGTTAGATACGGTCCTATCTTTAGTTTTCTACAAGTTTTTAACCAATTTTACCAACACCATTTACTGAAAAAGCTGTTTTTTCTTTCCATTCAACTTCTTTTTTTGGGGGGGGAGTCCGATTGTGGGCCTGAACTAAGGGCCTGGGTGCTGTCCCTCAGCTCTTCAGCTCAAGGCTAGAGCTCTACCACTTGAACCACAACACCACTTCTGGCTTTTTTTTCTGCTTATGTGGTGCTGAGGAATAGAACCCAGGGCCTCATGCATGCAAGGCAAGCACTCTACCACTGAGACACCTTCCCAGCCCCCATTCAATTTCTTTAGCACCCTTATCAAAGGTTGGGTAGCTATAGATCTGTGGGTTCATTTCTGGGTCTTCAGTCCTAAACAATTCATCCTAGAGTCTGTTCTTGTGCCAGGACCAAGCTATTTTGATTACTATGGCTTTTTATTAGAGTTTTGAAATTTTGAATTGATATTCCTCCAGTGCTGCTCTTTCAACTAAGGATTGTTTTTGCTATTCAGGGTTTTTTATTGTTCCATATGAATTTTTGGATTGCTTCCTCTATTTCTTTGAAGAATGAAGTTGGGATATTGATAGGTATTGCAATGAATTTGTAGGTAGCCTTGGGCAGTATTGCCATTTTCACGATGTTAATCTTCCCAATCCAGGAGCATGGGAGGTTTTTCCACTTGCTTAGTTCTCCTTTAAATCTTTTTTTTTAAGTTTTTAAAGTTTTTGTTATAGAGGTCCTTCATCCATTTGGTTAACTTAACTCTTAAGTATTTTATTCTTTTGTGGGACTATTGTAAAAGGGGTTGCTTTCCTAATTTCACCTGCCCTCTTCTCATTGTTGAAATACAGGAAAGCTATTGTTTCTGAGGGTTAATTTTATACCTTTCTTTTTTGCCAACGTTTCTGATCAGCTCAAGTAATTAGGAGTTGAATCTATATGTTTCTGTAAATGCAAGATCATATCTTCTGCAAAGAGGAAGAGTTGTACTTCATTTCCCCCTATTTGGATACCCTTTATGTCAGCGTCTTCTCTTATTACCCTAGCTAGGCATTCTAATACTAGTTTGAAGAGGACTGAAGGGAGTGGACATCCTTGTCATGTTCCTGGATTTTAGAGGAAATGGTCTTATCTTTTGCCATTAAGTCTAATGCTGGCTGTAGGTTTGTCATATACAGCGTTTATTGTATTGAGGAATTTTCCATGGATTCCTAGTTTATCCAGAGCCTTCATCATAAGTGTTGGATCTTGTAAAAGTTTTTTCCACATCTATTGAGATAATCATGTGGTTCTATTTCTTGCTCTTGTTGATGAGATGAATTATATCGTTTTGTTTATTTTCAACCAGTTTGCATCACTGAAATGAATCCTGTTTGATCTCAGTGTATGATTTTTTTTGATGAGTTGTTGAAGTTGATTGGCCAAGATTTTATTGAGAAATTTTGCATCGAAATTCATGAAAGGAATGGGTGTATAGTGCTCTTTCTTTGATGAGTCCCTGGTTTTAGGAGGAGGATTATGTGAATTCATAAAAAGAGTGTAGTAGGTATGTTTTACTTTTAATTTCATTGAAGAGATGGAGGAGTATTGGTGTGAGTTCTGCCTTGAAGGCTTTGTAGAATCCAGATGTAAATCCATCTAGTCCTAGGCTTTTCTTTGGTGGGGGGTCTTTTTTTCTTTTTTTGCCGGTCATGGGACTTAAACTCTGGGCCTGGGCGCTATCCCTGCACATTTCAGATCAAGGTGAGCTCTGTACTGCTTGAGCCACAGCACCACTTCCGTTTTTTCTAGTGATTTATTGGAGACTCACGGACATTTCTGCCCAGGCTGGCTTTGAACTGTGATCCTCAGATCTCAGCCTCCTGGTAGCTAGGATTACAGGCGTGAGCCACCGGCACCTGGGAAAAGTTGGAGGTCTTTTATTGCTGCTTCTATTTTGATGCTTGATATGACTCTGTTAAGTTGGTTTAAATCATCTTAGTTTAGTTTGGGCATGTCAATATTTGCTAGAAATTTGTCCATACCTTTAAGATTCTCAAACTTACTAGCATAAAGATTTGAGAAGTTTTCTCTTAGTATATCCTAATCTTGTTTATTTCTTTTTTGTTTTTTTTTTTTTTGGGGGGGGGGGTTCTGGTAGTGGGGCCTGAACTCTGGGCCTGGGCGCTGTCCCTCAGCTCTTCAGCTCAAGGCTAGTTCTCTACCACTTGAGCCACAGTGCCACTCCCGGCTTTTTTCTTTTTGCTTATGTGGTGCTGAGGAATCTAACCCAGGGCCTCAAGTATGCAAGGCAAGCGCTCTACCACTGAGCCACCTTCTCAGCCCCTGAATCTTGGCTATTTCTACAGTGATGTTTCCATTCTAATCTCTGAGTCTGTCTATTTGGGTGTGTACTATATTTTTCTGATTAGATTTGGTAGGGGTCTGTCAATTCTATTAATTTTTTCGAAGAATCAACTCTTTGTTTTGTCAGTTCTTTCAATAGTTTTTCTTTAAATGTAATTTATTTAATTTGGATTTAATTTTAATTATTTGTTCCCATCTACTGAATTTGGGTTTAGCTTGTTCTTTTTCAAGGAACTTTAGGTGACTCATTAAATTTTTAGTTTCAGATCTCTCCAATTTGTTAATGGAGGTACTCAGAGCTATAAACTTGCCTCTGAGTACTGCCTTTCTGTGTCCCAGAGAAGCTGGTAATTTGTGTGTTCATTTTTGTTGAATGTCATGAACAGTTGTGTTTACTTTCCAATCTCTTCCTTCCACTGATGATTCAAGAGTGTGTTGTTCAGCCTTCATGTTTTACAGTATTTCCTTTGGGGGCTTTTGATGTTGAATTCTCATTTTATTCCCTTGTGGTCTGAGAGAATACAGGGCATAATTTCAATGTTTTAAAATTTGGACAGATTTGCTAAATGGCCTAGAATGATGTCTATTTTGGAGAATGTCCCATGTGCTGCTGATCAGAAGGTGTAATCTGATGCTGTTAGGTGACATATTCGTTAAATATCTGTTAAGTCTAGTTGATCTATGCATATTTTAAGATCCGAGGTTTCTCTCTTGAGTTTATGCCAGATTGGTCTCTCTATTGAAAGGAATGGTGTGTTAAAGTCCCCAACAACTAATGTCTTTGAATCTATGTGAGACTGGATTGAAAGTAGTGTTTCTTAGATAAATTTTGGTACTCTATTATTTGGTGAGTTGATATTTAGGATCATAATATCCTCCTGAAGAAGAGATCCTTTAATTAGTATGTAGTGACCTTCTTTATCAGTTCTCATTGATTTTAATTTGAAGTCTATTTATATGATATTAGGATTGCAAATCCTGCCTGTTTATGGGGTCCATTTGCTTGATATATTTTATTTCAGCCTTTCACTTTCAGAATGTTTATTTTTTTGGGCAAAGTGTGTCTCTTGAAGACAGCAGATAGAAGAATCTTGCTTTCTGATCCAACTGGACAATATATGTCTCTTAATTGGAGAGTTAAGACCATTAATATTGAGGGTTAAGACACAGAGGTGTTTGTCTGTCCCTACCATTTTATCCAATTTTTTTTTTGGGGGGAAGCTGTGCCTTGGCTGTTCTTGTGATTACATATTTCTGTGTTTGTGGAGCACTTCATTGACTATATTCTCTTCTAGTTGGTTTTCTATATGTCGAACCTCTTTTAGGAATTTTTGAAGAGCTGGTTTGGTAGCGGTATATTGCATCAGATTTAACATGCTGTGGAAGGTTTTTATTTGTCCTTCTGCTGTGAATGAGAGGTTAGCTGGGTAGATTATTCTTGGTTGGTAGTTATTTGACTTTAGGACATGGCATACCTCTTTCCAGGACATTCTTGCTTTTATAGTGTCTTCTGTGAAATCTGAGGTAATTCTGAATGGGTTACCTTTATATGTGATTGATCTCTTCTCCCTGGCAGCTTTAAGAATTCTTTCTTTAGTCGCTATTGAGCAGTATGGATTGTAATGTAGAGGTGGGATGTCCTATTCTGGTCTATTTGGGTTTCTAAAAGCTTTTTGCATGTGTATGGGCCTGTCGTTTTGTATATTTGGGAAGTTCTCTGCTAGGATTTTGCTGAATGCATTTCCTAATGCATTGGCTTCCCTCTCCAGCCCCTCTTGTATTCCTATTATTCTCAAATTAAGCTTTCTGAACATTTCCTGTATTTCCTGCATTGATCTGTCATGCTTAATTTTGTTATGAAAAATGGTGTGCTCTTTCTCTATGGAGTCTAAACTGTCTTCAGCTACATATATTCTTTCTTCGGCTTCTTCCATTCTAGGTTGAAGATTTTCTACTTTGGTGTTTAACCCCTTTCCTTCTTGGTGGTCTTTCTTAATGGTGCCCAGCTCTTTATTAAGGTTCTCTTTCAAGTCTTGAATAGATTGCCTTACCTACTGGAGTTGGTTATCAGACTTTTCTTTCCACTCCATAATCTAGGTTCCTATCTTTTCATTAGATTCTTTCTCCCTCTGCTGGAGTTCCTTTACCTTTTTATTTGTGGAGGCCATGAAGTCATCTATTAACTTCTGGTTGGCCTCTTTGCACTCTCTGATAACCCCATGTAGGGTTTCCAATTTTTCATTCAGCAGGTTTACCAGTCATGCTTTTAATCTATCTTGATCATTATCTTCTATGTCATACTGGGACTGCTATGTAGCTTGTTTATGTGGAGATGGTGGTGGGATTTGTTTATTGGCTATTTTTCTTGTGTTTCTGCAGTTAGTTCTGCCCATTTGGAGACAAGAACCACACTGCTACAAGAGTAGGATAGTCTTGTAGGACCGGAGCCAACCCGATGTCATGTAGATGGGTAGATCTTAGGGTTTCAGTGGTAAGGTGAGGTGTTTTCCTGTTTAGCTCTCTTTTTCTTTGCTTGCAGAGGATATTTTGGCTTTGAGGTCGAGATTGCATATAGTTGTAACTTTTGAGGCAATCTAGGTTTGATTAATAAGTAGTCTGCTCTTTAGAGTTAACAAGATGGGCCCCTTGTACTCAAAGTGCTCAAATGGAACCAATTTTGTAGTCAAATATAGAACCAACTGTAAGTTGTGTCACATATAAATCATTAAGGATCAATGGGCTGGATTAGAATGAGAAATGAAGGGTTAAGATTAGAGAGATATAAATTTAATTTCAAAAGAGAACTTGGGTATAATGATAGTAGAGGGGTAAGAACAGCTTAGGGGAGAGGTATATGTAGTAGGAAGAGAATAAATACCTTGTTACTGAATGTAACAGGTTGAAAAGAATTTGAAGAAAGGTTATGTAGGGAGTAGCTTAGAAATTAAGATGAAAATAAGAAAGTGTATTGGGGAGGCTTGCTGAGATTAGAAAAATATCAGTCAGATATTATTGAAAAGTTGCTTACTCTGTTAACTCCTGTAATTATTGTTTACTCACATAGAAGGAGGCCTTATTTGTGCATAGAACTAGACAGGGTAGCCCTGATGGAGTAATAGTGTAAGGTAGAGAGAGAGAGAGAGGTTAAGGGAGAGTGAGAAGAAAAGAAAGAAGAAAAAATTTACAAATTAGCAAATTGTAAAGTAGAAGCAGATACCAAATAATAATGAAAAACAGAAGTTTTAAGTGGAATAGCAAATTCTAAATCACAATACACATAAGTAACACATAGAAATACAAATGAACAACAAATGATCAGACATTACAACTAACAACGCAAAAGAAAAACAAGAAGAAAATACTAAAGAATGGATTTTTCGGGTTTTGGGGGGAGTTTATTCTCCCTGTAGTCCTCAGAGCAGATTCCTGATGGAACCTTGTGTGCCTTGCTGTAGTCCACTTTCCTTGTGGCTTGGTTGGGAGCAGATGGCTTTTTGATTGGGGAGGGTGCCTGCTACCTAGAGTTCCATTCTCAGGCCTGGTGGCAGGCAGTTTTGGGGGTTTCAGGTTTGTAGACTGCTATCATAGGCCTGGAGTTGGGTTCCCAGGCTTTCCCAGGTAGCCACAGGAGCCTTAGGAACAGAGCTTATGTCTGTGTTCAGTTTTGATGTAATCCATCCCTTCTGGAAGTGGGCTTGTGTCAGGGGGTTTTGGGATCCCTCAGAGAATTACCACCCCCAGGGCATGGACCCAGTTGTGTTATTCGCAAGTCTGTAGTTGGTGGTGTGCTGGACCACAGAGCCTTTGCAATGGTGGCTAAGATGGAGTTGGCAGGTTCTAAATGAGAGGGTCTGTGTGTTATCAGATCAAGGTGGGGGGATGGCTTTGCTGATGCTGAAGGGTCTATCTCCTATGTGGTGGTGTGAGGAGTCCTGGCACTGGGAGGTATAGTATTGAGCACTTTCTTCAGCTTTTGGGTGCTCCTCTGCTAAAAGTCTGCAGAAAGTCCTAGTGCAGCATAGCATAGACCTATGTGGTACAGGTGCTCCACAGGAGTCCCATTCACTTTTTCTCTTTTGCCTTTTCTTGTTTGCCTGCTAGCATAGTCCTTTTGTAGTAGAAAAAGACTTTAGGTATTTAAAGTTTGATTGGAGTGGATCTCTTGAGGTAATGGGTGGCTGTGGCACTAGATCTTCTTTTGGTCAGAGATACTTAGTGGGTTGCCTGTGAGAACCTCACCATTTTCCCACAACCCGTCTGGATATTTATATTATATTTCTTCTTAGTGTTTATTGGAGCATTGCAGTTTTTCTGGAATTTAAGGTTTTCTGTGAAACTTTTTCTTCAAGTAATCCAACAGCATTAAATATTATATTTAAAAGATGTCCTGTAGCACCTAGATTTTGTAATTATAAAATTAAGATGAAATTCTTATTATTTGTACAAAAATCCTTTTAAGTCCTAACAGGAAATATGCTCATTTCATCAGCCTTGGGTCTACTTCCTCTTTTTTTCTCCAGTATCTTTCTTGTTTTGGAACAAGTGTCATGATATCTGTCCATTCCAAAGTAAGATTACTCCATTAATTCATTAGAGAAGGAATACAATCTTCTTGCCTCTAAAGACAGCTTTGAGGATAATGATAATTTGATAATTCACATCAGTGAATTTTCAAAATTATATTGTAAACCAATCATTAAACAGTTTCCAAAAAGCAAAATAAAGATAATGTTTTGCTTTCTCAGGTTAAAATCTAGTAATTCAACAAAATATATTCTATTCTTCCCAGATTGCATGATGAAGAATTTCTCTTTCATCATAACCCTTACAACCACTGACCCCTCCCTTCAAACATGTAGCTTTATTCAGTTTTCCTGTTCTAGCTTTCATTTTGGTACTAACATTAGTAATCTTCTAGTATTTGACAATGAAATGCCATTTATTGATAGAGAGCTCAATTCATATCGACATAGGCAGACTCATGAGCATATCATAGAGCATAAAATATTGAATATCATTAACGTGATCATATGTACCTATTCCATAAATTAATATACATACCACGTAAATGTGCAATTTCATGTAATTTTTAAAATGCAAAACATTTGGATATCTATGTCATAAAATAATTCAGATCACTAGTAGAAGACAATAAGCTAAACCTATTGCATCATTCCTAGTATTCTTTGTAAAATTTTCTTTTCTCATCAATTTTCATCTTAGGCCCTTCTTTTCCTAACAAACAGTGATATGTTGATGTCTCTAGATTTTAGTCACCTCTGAGTAACCTTTTTCATTTCCACCTCCAGTTAGTCCTTCATGTTAAATACCTGAGTAATAACTTGTCCCGATATCCCTGCAAGAAGACAGCAGTACCCATGTCAGCTAGCTCCGACCATTCTACCCTTGCTATGTTAGGAAAAGGGGTATCAGCCACAGGGGTGTCAGGGATCAGGTGGCTGGAACAATGGTGTTATGAATTATAGGTAGCAGAACAGAGAAGCAGAGAGTAGGATACCTGGGAAAGGGGAATTGTGACTGTATTCGCTAAGTTGCAGTGCCAAGAAATTGTGTAGCAGCAACAGCTTTGCAGGGATTGGAGTAGTTAACACAGGTATCCAGACAGTTTAGCAGGGATAAGGAGGAAAAGAGAAAGTGAAAGAGTAAAAGTTGTGAGGGATTAAGGTGGCACAATCAGGGTAACAATGTCATGGGTGTGCAAACTGGGTAGCCAGTACTAGGATAGAAGCAATTTGCATGGTATACTGATGTGGTGCAGAGCTCAGTGTTTCCCTCTCCAGTTTTGGCTGTCAAATCTTTAGGTAACTACTGCTAGCAGCTCATTATCAGTATGTTGGGTTCAGGCATGTTCCATCCATAAATATCTACTCCAAATAGATTGCAATGTTTGACAGTGGCTTTGGGATCTTTTCCCTAAGCATCCTGAGAGACGACACTCCACAATGCTGCAGAACAGGCTCCACATAGTGAGCTTCAATCACCTTTTACAAATCTCACTGCTTCTCTCCAACGTCAATTATCATGGTAGCAAGGGATCTGAGGACTGCTCAGCAGCAGTGCTCTGGGAAGGTACCAGTTCTTACCCTGGCATTCTGGGAGCTCCCTTGAAATGGGCAAGAGCACTTGCTGCTGCTCTTCCAACATCTCTGTGGCTCTGGACAGCCAGACTGTTCTACCTCAGATGGGTTACTTTGATCTACAGGACTAAATGTGGCTTCAAACTTTCTCTGTCTCCTCTAGGTGATCATCACCTTCAACTGTCTCTCCTTTTCCTCCCAGGTAGTTGCTTCATCTCCACATCCTTTGATTTCTGCTTTGGATCAACGTGTGGCTTTCACATCAAACCCTTGCAATTTCTCATCTGCTTCTCTAGGTGTGAATTGGGCATAGCAAGCTACATGTAACTTCTATATCTATTTATCAAGATTGACTCTGGAATCCAAGGTAGTACTAGGCAACTAAGAACATGGGTAGCATCTTAAATACTCCCCTCCCAATCACTGGTCATTGACAAACGTGCAAATGTGTTGTGATCAGTCTCTATATTTCCATTACGACAGTACAAATAGTTTCCATCAAACAAGTTAGTTTATTTACAAAATTCCAGACCAGTCTTGGGCTCTGCCCTAGATCTTCCTGTTCTGAAGGCACTGAAGACACCTAGATACAACTCAGACCTAATGACATGGGTGAATAGAAATGTTGGTGAATATTGCTTAGTGTTCTGAAGTTGTG
Organism: Dipodomys spectabilis; assembly: GCF_019054845.1. Lineage (NCBI taxonomy): Eukaryota > Metazoa > Chordata > Mammalia > Rodentia > Heteromyidae > Dipodomys > Dipodomys spectabilis. The sequence goes on from NW_024871931.1 coordinate 23,483, forward strand.
CTAAGTTGTTGTCATGTTATGGCTGCAATCTAATCAATGTCCTTTCCTGATCTTCACCACATCTCTTTATTTGGTATGAGTAGCAGGTGGGAAGTTCTAAGAAGCTCACCTAGAGTTTGGGCCTGGGTTTAAAAGCTCCATTTTGTGATCATAAAAATTCCACCATTTCCTGATATCTGAAATCTTCCCTTCCCATCCCTCAGAATATTATTTCCTACCTGTGTAGACATCAATACACTGTTTTCTCCTGGAGCGTTTGAGTGTGGCACATCATCTGCTTCTTATGTGTACTGCTTTACACAGGGAGATTTTTCTCCTAGGCTTAAAATGACTTCAGTGCTTGGGGTACTGTGCAATAGGCTAAACATGCCTAGTCATTTGTTCACACCCCTAAGTAGAACTGTCAAGGACTAAGGACTAGTCAGGGCTCACTTGCTGTCAGTGGTATTGCTCTGAGGAATTGCTGCCAATGTTGCCCACAGTGCCTAGGCTAAGGCCTCTCAGAAAGGCTCCAAATTCAACCTGCATGAGACTCTGAGTTGATCACCATTGAGCAACTATGTTCCACAGTCTGTGAATCACTCACTTCTGTGGATATATGCATATGAGGTCTAAGAATAGAGTTCCCTAGAAGGAAGGTCCTGGAATCCAAAACATCTACTAGGACAATGGAAACCTGCAGTTGGGTGTTTTTAATATGCAATGAAGTAACAAGAAAGAAAGACACACTGTCAAACCCTAAAGCAAATGGAGCTTACAAGCCCCTTCAGGCTCTGACTTTCTAGGTTGAAAGGAAGGTAACAGGCAGACTGAGTTTCTAAGAACTCAGGGTCTTGGCTATATGGCTTATTTGGAAATTCTTTTCCCTCCTCCTGTGTTCTGAGAGCAACAGTTAGTGCAGTGCTTCTGTCTCCTAGAGGCAATCATTCTCTTCACACAATGCTTAAAGTAAACAATGGATGGAAATCTGTTAGTAAATCAAAAATATGAAGTAGCACACAGTGCTTCCCCTGGATTCCTGGCCCTAAAATGTTCCCAATTCTGAGCACAGAATGATCATGGGTGAGTGCTAACAACCTCCACTGAATAGTGAACTTTAAACACTTTTCCCAAGTCACATACCGTCCAGTACAGTAGTTGCCACCTATAATCCTGCTTATTAAGACAGGAAAGTCTAAGATATTGAGTCCCAAATTGGATACTGGGGCAAGGAAAGACAATTTATCATTGCTGGAAAGGAGGAGCACTTAAATAGGAGAATGTTTCTATGAGCCCGGATATGGGTAGTCATTTCAAAAGTTTTCAAATTGTGGCTCATCAGCAGAGACTGCCAAGTCAAATCTCACTAAAACTAATTCTAAAACATATGAAAATAAAAAATAAACTATTTGGATTTCATTACAAACATCTTTTCTAAAGTGTGTGTGTGTGTGTGTGTGTGTGTGTGTGTGTGTGTGTGTGTCTGTGTGTGATGTCAGCTTTTGTATGGGATAGCACTGGTTGTTAAAAAAAAACAACATATTGGCAGTGTCCTTTATGTTTCCAATTCAAGACTAGTGGCATTCTAACTCTACCACTTGAAACACACAAGTCTACTGGTTATCTGGAGATCAACATGTAGTGGATATGCCAATCTAGGTTGGTTTCAAACTGTGGTTTTCAGATCTCACTTTCTGGATTAGGTAAACTACAAGAGTGAGCTTCAATGCTCAACCCAGTATTTCCAGTCAGTTACTTAACCTTTCTGAATCTCAGCTTCTTCCTGTGTGGAAAGTGAAAAGAATTCCTTTCTGGACCTTAGAATCTGGTGGGAGTTATGACTTGTTGCTTGAAGTATAAGTGTTCGGGATGTGTGGACAGACCCTGACACTCTCATAAAACTACTGACGTTTATATTGAAATGAATTCCAGGAATTGGAAACAAGAGAGATTTTTTTTGTTCTTTTTTATCCATTTATGGGCAGTGAGGAAGCCACAGAAGTTCATGGAGAACAGGGAAACAAATGCAGCGATGGTTCTCTGTATATATTATTTGACAATGAACTATACCACTTGTGAACAGGGACAGGAGGGAAAAGCAGAAAGAGAGAGCAAAGGAAGTGATGAGACTGTCCAATAAGAAATGAACTCATTACGTGACTTACAAAACAGTGACCCATATGTACACTATCTTAACAATAACAATTTTAAAAATCGGGGTTGATGATTCTCTCCTCTGGTTTTTGCTAGAGGCCCTTAAGACTCAGACCCATCTGTGGAGTTTTTAAAGGTTAATTTATATGATAATTAATATAGAATCTCTTAAGAAATATTATAAAAAGTACTCCATTCTTAGTAACTGTTTATGTTTGAGTGCAGATTCTGTATGTTGTAGGCAGAGCTCTTTTTTTTACTTTTTTTCAGTAATTGTCACGTGTTGAAATCCTTCTTAAAGCTTTGGGACAGAGGTATACTATGTCTTGACACCCTGCCCCTAAGTAACATGATAATCAACATTTGAAATTAATGTTTTTGACTTGAGTTTTATTTATTTATTTTTTGTTGCTGGTGGTGAACTCTGGGTCTAGTTGCTGTCCCTCAGCTTTTCAGCCGAAGGCTAGTGCTCTACTACTTGAGCCACAGCACCCCTTCTGGACTTTTCTGCTTTACATGGTGCTGAGGAATCCAACCCAGGGCCTCATGCATGCAAGGTAAGCAGTCTATTACTGAGGCACCTTCCCAGTCCCTACAAGTGGTATTTTTGTGCATGGATTTATCAAGCAAATCTATTGAGCAAATATATTCATTTGCCACTAGACATATTCAAAATTATGAATTATCTGATATTTTAACAAATAAAACTGCTGTCATTTTTACCAGGAATTTTTTGTCTCCT